>NC_047521.1:25291543-25411543 GCF_902827115.2 Pseudochaenichthys georgianus | reverse complement strand
TCTTATTTTTTGATAACTATAATGATCATATAAAGATGTGCCTTTACCTCACTGGTTGGGGAAAAAGCTTCTTATATTCGTTAGCATAGCTAGCTAACCAGATGCTAATAACAACAAAGCTATTGACTGTATGATCAGTATGACAGATGAACAGATCGCCACTGGGCTTTCAACTAAAGACACAGACACGCAGAAACTGTGGCATGTGTACGGCTCCTTATGGCTACTGAGCGGCGTTCTGGTGCTCTCCCGCAGCTCTAAACCCCTGTCGGACGAGACATATACCACACACGTTAGGCTCATGTTGTGTTCAAGGACCCTGACCTTGGCCAGTAAAAACAGGCACTCGCTTGTTTAATTATTTTGCGGTCTAGATTTCTTAATTTGGTTCCCCACCCCTGGCTTAATGCATGCCACAAGATTCAATGAGCTCATTTCTTAGTTGCAGCTGATTTAAATTCTCCTCACCATGCCCATATGCTATTGGCAGCGGCATCACTATTTCATAACCTGAATTCATTTAAGATTGACTTGTGAATTTGTGCGTGCGTGTGTCAGCTTGTTGATGCTAGACAGGTGCCCTGCCCTCACTTACCTGCAGCCCACTCACGCCAGATACCATCCAAACACACACATCGATAAATCAGCACAAACAGCTGCAAGATGCCGTTTGTCTGTATTTATTAAAAAACAATCAGCTCATCTTTTAAAAAGCCTACCCCTGCATGCCAAGCAGCTGAGCAAGACATATTAGACTCAGGTGACAAATAGGTGTGAACTTTCTCTTGATTGTAAATATAAATATGACTCCCTCCACCAGGAGGACCGTGACTCATCCCCAGACATGTTACAGTAATCCATGATCATGCTTGTTGTACTGCTTTATGCCCTGGAAGCAAGGCTGTGTAATTATAGGAGCAGTTTATATAATTGCCGGCGAAATTGAAATCAGAAACGGATGAATAATAAGTGAGAAGTGGACCACATCATGTTTGAGCTTTAAGAAATTACACATCATGAAAAACGGTGATTAACACTGTCATCCCGAGTCCTGGACCCTGGCACATGTTGTCATATCGTGCGGCGGTGTATTTCTGTTCACTCCCAGAATGCAGGGCAAATATAGACATCACACAAAATATATTTTTCAGCTACAGCTGTGTTTGATTGCAGAAAATTGTTCATTTATCTGACGTGCTGAAGACAGAAGACGATGGCGGTGTCGGTCCCCGAGGGTCAGAGAACAAAGGGATTCTTTCTCAACTCGATATATCGCACCAATAATCAAGAAGGAGAGAATATATACATCATAGGAAAGATGCCAATTGATGTGCTAACAGAAGCTTCAATATATCAGAGTGCAGTGCAGCTGCAATTTGAGGAAGGGACTCAACCCCACTGTTTCCCAACTGGAACATCTTCCTCTGTGATGTTAGGCTGCAGCTTTCCTTTCATCTCAAACACACATTAAAACCAACAGATGGATGCCGCTCACGCTGCGGGGACAGAGGGTGGCATTTTGGGAAGTCTCAGGGAAAAAGATGAAGCAGGTTGAGGATACAAACGAACAAGGATGATTGTGGCTAGATTAATGGAAGTATTACAAATTGAGAGAACAGTTTTAAAATATGTATTCCACATTGTTTTTTTCCAAGTCTGTAGTTACAAGGAAGTCAACCTGACGAGACACGAATAGTGCATGATGTGAAAAGTCAAATGGATTTGTTCTGCTAAAAATCGAAGTGAGGTCACAATCGTGAGTTAAGGGAAATTAATTCACATGAGAATTGCAATTCGTAAAGTCCACAAAATGTTATGTCATAAGTAAAAGGTACGTTAATCCAAGGAAAAGGTGGAACCATTCAACACACTAGAATAATCTTGTCTTCTAAATAAGGCAAGCTTTTGGTCCCATTTTGGATTGTTAACTATTGAGAACAAGGCAAGGCATTTTGTAAATATTTCCTACCCGACGCACTCCAGCGCAGGCGAACAAACACTAACCAACACAACTTGGTTTTTCATTGCGAAGACAATTATCTGACATTCTTTACTCGATATCATCGAATCTGGTTTACATAAGCCATTGATGTCGGTCACTGAATAAACTTTGATTTCATAATTTTCCTACTGGTTGAAGACTCTGACATTCCTCCAAATAAATACGATTACAGGGTGTATGCAGGAATCCTGAAGTGAAATGTAAGACCTTTCAAGACCTTTTCTTAAGACCCTGCCCATACATCTTAAGACCTCATCGCCGCTTGGAGTTCTAACCGGTTACCTTGGCGACGCACTTCACCTCACATTGACTACATACAGTATTGATTGTCCTTCCTCCTTATCTTCCAACCATTTGGACGCAGACTTGCATTCCCCCATAACGATGTTGCTTAGCAACCGGCGTAAACGGACCTTCGAGCGCTATCAAGCAGTGAGCGTGCGATGTCCTGTTCAGATGACGTCAAACCCAACGGGAAGCCATCAATAAACTCCACAGAATCACACTACACACCTACGCCATGACTACATTCAGGCAGACTGCAGAACACAACCTCTCTGGACCATTTAGATACTTATTGAAACAAGCTACAAAATGTAACACCTTGGAAAATTACTTTTTAATAGCCTTCATTTTCGCTAAATTGATTTATCAACTTTTAATACTTCTTAAGACCCCGCGGACGCCCTGGATTAGATATTTCAAATACAGTAGCTGCGTACTCCCACACACTTTCCTCTGATTCATTCAGTTGGATAATGACCCTGGCCAAGACTATTTACTTTCATAACTGCCAGCTATGTTTTGCATTTCAGAAAGCTAATGGTTTCGGTGTACAGTGCACTTAAGTGAAAGCCAGAAACTATAACCCCTTTTATATTTATCTAATTAAGAATTGTCTCTGAATCCGACTGTGACACCGAGAAACCAACCGAGGGGGACGGCACGTTTTCTCTATTGGTTCACATGAACACGGGAGCACTTTCTCAGCACACTAAATGTTCACTGTGAATGATTATTATTCTGAAGCAGTGTTAACTCTGCAAGATGATTTTTAAAACGTTCTGAGAGCAGGGACTGCCTTCGTGAAATCGATCTAAAACAGCTGCGATAGGCTCGGGAAAACGGTTGAGAGCGGAATAAAGTGTACAGGATTACAAGTTAATGGGATTGTCCCGACTAGGGGAAGAGGAAAGCAACATACACCAGATTGGAATTGGTAATAATTATAAATGGCTTTATTGTAAAAGCGTGAAACAAAATGGAAGGCAAAAAAAAGAGTCTAAAGGCAAACAGAAGAAATACATACTAATATAGAGAACGAGACAAAACCTCACTCTAAAAGTGGAACAACTAAATAAAGGAAGCTGTAAGAAAACACCGCTAAATAAGGTAACTGAACACTCGACTCTAAACACATATATCAACACGACACTAAGCACATACGAGTGAACAGAATCACAATCGATACGACCCCGCAAGTCAAACACAGAACGACGAGCAAGTAGCGAGAGGCGTCTGTTCCTCAACAGAGCCTTGGATGACGTCAATCCATCATCTTCAGAGGCGGACCAGGAGATGCGCAGCCAATGACGTTGGAGCAACCACACAGCTCATTTACATAATCACACACGGCAGATTGATGAGGCGACACACAGCAACAGGGTGAAATGAGCAACGTGTGGTTCCAACTCCACGGGTTCAAACGGGGCCTCTCTCCGTGGACTCAAATGGATCCGGGCAGCGCTGTAGAAATGACATTCAAACCTTTCAGCACATCTTACAATTATCTTTGCCAACCCACTTCTCCCGCTCTGCTTCTTTATTCTCGAAATGGTCCTCGTCTTCCACTCACCACTTATCCCCAACCGTTTTTTTCTCCCGTTTGCACTTAAAACCTTTTGTGTATTGTGACTCGTTTTCCTCCAGTCTTTCTTCATTTCCTCTCTCCTTCCCTCCCTCCTCTCTCCTCTTCTCCCTTCACTCACATCGGCGCCTATATCATCCGCTTTTTCCCCTCACCTGTTCTTTTTGCATTTCTCGTCTCACCCACCCCCCGATCCCCCCCTTTCCTCAATACATCAAGCTCCATATCGCTCTTTAGAGAATCGTCGGGCTTCTAATCTCGACCCTCCCTTAGAGGGCTCATATCTGATTCCATTTCTGTAATTGAAGTGAGCGCCCTTGCCCCAGGTGGTTCACACTTGACTGACAGATTTCCATTCCACAAGTGGTCTTCAAAGGGGCTCCTGTGAAATGATTGGAAAGCTGTCCGGAGATATGCAGCACAGGAGCCTGGCAGCAGAAGCTGTGAGAAGTGTGTGTGTTAATATGTGTGTGTTAATATGTTTATTAGAAGCATATAGTTTGAGTCTGGCGTCTCGGCTCGGCCTCATCACTCCACAGAAGTACGAAGAACATTGAGTGGTGATTAGAGAACTATCCCCCGAGCCTACACTCTGAAAACGAATTCAGGCGACCTTTCACCTCCACTTAATTAAATGCACGGTTGCAAGATAAAAATGTGAGTTAATTGATTTAGATAAACATTTGAAATTGCAAACATTAATTTATAAATTGTGTTGACGTAATAATGTTGGCAATTATCAACTTAATATTGTGTGAACTCTGATTTCTGATTTCTGCGTTAATTGACTTAAAACTAAATTCAAGTTGTAGTAAGTAATGCAATTGGCTTGATGACTTAATTGTTCTACACCTTGAGTTAAGGATTTCAAGTCCACTCCCACTTAACATGCGGGGACAAGGTCCCACAGTTAAGACAAATAGAAATATACAAAGGACATTTTAAGGTGAGTGTCGTCTCTTGTCTTTCAAACACAGCAGATAGCCTTGTCGTTGCACCGTATGGCAAATTGCTGTTTGACCAAAACTAGCAGCCTTTGAACTGTGAATAGTTCTGTGAGAGGACACAAAGTAGTAGAGGCTGCTGTGAGAGTAACAATACTTTGGTTACTATTGTGATATCGCTTTTTATTACAAATGAATCTCGTGAAGCAGATCAAGGATGCTTCTTGAGGTAGGATCCTTATTTAGAGTTGTCATTGAAATGCAAGTCGTTGGCAGTTCAGAATATATTCATTTAGGTCATTTCTCTTTTTTTCCTTTTTCAAAAATAGCACAATACAATTGAAGTACGCAGAGAACTATAGCCATCCGCTGCCTTGTCGTGTGCCTCGGAGAAAAGGAAGAGGACCTTTTCAAGGAGTTTAGCAACGTAATTAAAAATCTTGAAATAAAATAAAATCCACGGGACAAAAGCACTGCTCTCTGTCAGCTACATTCTGAAGCATATTGCACTTTTGGCCACACACCAATCGATAATATCTTCGCAACGTTCAGCATGGATAGGTGTTGACAGCAATGGCGTGGGAAAGGATTGTGTAACATTTGAGAAGTGGCTTCTGCTCTTCACTTAACCAGTTCACGTATCGTATGGAACCTGCACAACAGATGAGAAGGGACACTAACACGTGCACGGTTGTGATTGACAAAATCTATCCGCATGCATTCAAACACTAGGCAAAGTACTCAAAAGCACCTCTGTGTGTCTTCAGGACCACGTTGCCATGACGACACACACATGCAGACTCAATAGGTGAAAACAATAGCAGCGTTGCTTAGCAGCTGGTATTAATGGCTCTGAATTCGCTAAGAGTGACGTTTGAAAAGTATGCAGTTACCTAATTCATTATCTCTTATGCGCTAACCTATTATTCATGTGCTTCAAAAGGACATGAATATCGCCTTCATCAGTGAGCGGTCCACCCGGGGTCTGACCACACGATGCAGCCATCGTGGTCCAGGGAAACAAATGAATGAGCATTCTGCGTTAAATGTGTTCACAACTGTTTGAACTAACGACTGTCGGCAGTGGAAACATCTTTTTACATCTTTTGGGAAATGGATGTGTGAGATCTGCAGACTGGCGGCCATTGAGAGTTTGTTTCTGTAGCTTTACAAAGACTTTACAGATGTTACATATTTGGCACTGGTTTTAAATCTGCAAAGGCCTCTAACTTCGATGTGATGGCAGCATGTATTTGCCGTGTCCCCATGTCCCACGGTAATACGGTTAATGTGTTTATTTATTATTTGTGGGGCATTTTAAATGTGTGTTATTTATCTTTTTTTTCAAGATTGAAATGAAGCTCAGCGCAAGTTCTTTCAGGAAGACTGGGTGTGTCTACATTCACTCTGCAGCTGCATATCATCAGCTCATCACAGCTGATCGAGACATAAGCCACACTTCTGTCCCCCTGTGCATCTATATAAGGTCAATTTATCGAACTGCAAAAAGACATACCAATAAAAGCTCCTGGATTGCAGAGTGGTATGCGTCTTTTACACGTACAAAGGACCACCTATGCCTCAAGGTGGATGCAAACGCTAAATCTGAAAAACGTTCATAAACCCTGAGAAGACAACCGTGTTTCTTAATGCCTGTTAATCAGATTGTCATGGCCAGCCTGATGGCTTTTGGTTAGGGTTTAACTACTTTAGAGAATACAATGATCACCCAACAAGACTTCGTTTACAGACTTCTATACCTCACCTCTATACCTCACCTGTTGCTGTTTTTCAGTGTTTTGTATGCGGGGCGCGAAAGAGCTTTAACGGTGGGAAATTATTAAAAGACAAACCTTTTTTGAAATCATGTAGATTGTAAAAATATCCTCACACTTCAGCCATCATGTAATGCCTTTACATGGACGTAGAAAGCCAGTTTGGTTATTGATCTGTGGCAGCATGGCTGTTACCTTAACAGGAAGTGGTTTGAGCTTAATGCTTTTGGTGTGTGCAGCAATTCAGATGGTCACCAGTCTTTAGGATAAACACGTCGGGCACTGTGCATATTTTCACCAAATGATTCAATCTTTCCAGTCGACACTTTTGTCCACCTCGTAGTGCCACAAAAGGAAAAGTTCAAGAATCACAAAAGTCCGTATGGATAAATCTTGGGCACCATTAATGTCGCAAATGTCAATTCAACCAATAATTGTTTAGATATTTCCAAGTAGACAAAGACAGACTGATCCGAGCCCGCTAACACTATTCTCAGAGCAACGCCACTACTGTTAATAGCCATACGATGTCACATTGTTCAGCCTTTTATAACCCGGCACACGAAGTCAGAACGTGCGTCTTGAACAGCCTATTGTTCGGTTTACAATCACCCATAGTTCAGTGTCTTTGTCTGACATAATTGTGTTTCCACAGTGCTGATATCAGCTAAACTCTAACAGAGAGACAAACATACCGTTCATACATCCCTCATTCTGTGCCAATATGCAATATCTTAATGGTATTAGCGTATTCCTGCCAAATAATACAACCATTTTGAGTTTCTTGTCTATATAATGGATGTGTTTTGCTAGCACTATGACATGACTATGACTCAGGAATACATTAGGCTTTGTATTTGCGAAAAAAGTTAATTTAGACTTTTAAAACTAATAATTCCCCCAGCAGGAAACCTGATGGCTGATGAAACGCAGATTGACAGATTGGTCCATTCCTAATAATGTCTTTGTGATTATTGGCACTCCAGAGATGCAGTGCTTGATCTGCTGATGCATAATGCACGTCAGCCTCTGTGGGACGCTGGCCTTTCCAAGCCAGAGGCATGCAGACCCCACACTGCGTAACAGCTGTGTTTTCAATTTCCACTCACGTACCCCGCTGTAGGTGTGCACCGGTGAGCCGACTGCCGCTGGATTGATTCACCTGTCGCCCGAGCAGGTTTGATCCCCAGGGGCGGTCTGGCGGCGAGTTAGCGCTCCCCCTCCTCCCCGCAAACACCTCGGCTGTTCCTCGTTTCTCTCCCCGCTCACAGTGTGATAAAGTCGATTTATAGCTACAGCGAAAAAGCAAACTCGCTGAGTGTGTTAACTTTATCTTCAAGGACGTGAAGGCAACAAGGGCTAAAGAGTAATGACTCGACGGTTTGACGGGAATTTGACGGGAGAAAACAGGTCTCGTTTCGCAGTGATAGGAAAGACTGTATCTGGTTGACAGCGACTGACACGGGAAGGAATGAATGTGAGGCCTGACTGCTCCAAGGCTAAAGAGACACACACACACACATCGATCACAGTGAGACGTGGTTGATAGATACTGTCCGGTTTGAATAAGTATGTCCGTGCGTGTCTGTTTATCCTGAAGGTATATTTCCTCACTCTTTGGGATGTGTATGCAACTTGATGTAGTCAAGCAACCCCTGAAGTCTACATTGTGTTGGATGAAGGTGTGATGGTCAGGAAGCTTGAGTCTGTTTCTGGACAATCAAATCATGTGGCTTGTTAAGGACAATCCAAGCAAACCTAATACAAATCAAGTCATTTTGATTATAAAGTCAAGTTATTTTAGCTAACTAGTGGTTAACTAGCTCGTCTATTGAGTTATATAATCAATTAAGTGCTGTAAATGCATTATATCTGCTTGTATCAGTCACATAGTTGGCCCACAACGCTCAGACCAAGTCCGTTACAAGTAATCAAGAAGATAAGTTGGGTGCATAGTGGCTTGCAGACTTGTTTAGCATACACCTTGAAAACCAAATTAATTTAAGCTTTCCACAAGGTTTTCTTGAAATCTTTGCTTTATGATGTGGAAAGGGAAATAGTTTTTGAGCTACAGCTGTACAAGGGACATGCTACCATGTGTCCTTGGGCAAGACACTTCACCTGAACTTGCTCCTGTGGGTATTGTCCACAGTATCTGACCATTGCATGTATGATATATGTGTAATGTGTGTATATGTAAAAGAGTCATTGAAAAAGCGCTATAATAAATGTAAGGAATTATTATTATTATGTTAGAAGAATGACAACCATTTGTTCTTGAAGTAGTTTTTCTGTAACTGGTGATAAAGGCTAAACTTGGCAAATGGTGTGTTGCAAAACCCGATCCAAAAAAAAAAACATTCTATCACTGGAAGTGCCATACACTTCATTTCCTCCCTACAAAGAAAGGATGGTCAACAAGGATATAATATTTTGTTATCACAGTGAACACCTTCTAACATCACAGAAATTAGATGTATTCTTGGTTTCACAAAGGAGGAAGAGGCAAGGAAGAAGAACTGGGCTTTTCTTTTGATCTCACTCGACAGGTCTCTTTCTGCAGGCGTTGTGTACGCTAGCCCTGACAGAAACAGTAGATGACTAACAAAGTAAAAGTATTTAGGGTTTCAGATTGTAGGAGTACTAAAGGATGGGATGTTTTCTATCCAAACTTCTGCAAGTGTGCATTTGTGCAGCTGAAAGTCTTATGAGTCATAACTGTGTTGTCCGTTTGTTCCACAGTAGACACACTGAGAGTATTGTTTTATCACAACCAACAGTCAACAAACAGCAAATTGGAGGAAGCAAATTCATTTAGATTTCATCGTTTAATCAAAGATTTTAACTATGCATTTTAGCTGCTCTTTTATGTCCACTAAACATTTGTATTAACTCTGTTCCTTTCTCCTTCTTTTGTTAGCCGCCAAGTACAATGGTGAAGTCTACAACAAGCGCCGGCTGATGGTGGAGCTGCCGTCTAAAGGTGGGCTTCCTCTCCAGCCAATGGGAAACTCTAGACCCTCCATGAGTAACTCCAGACCCTCACTGGGCAACATGTCATCGATGACTCCTCCGATGACCAACAACCCCATGACTTCTAACCAAATGGCCTCCAATTCCATGAACCCCAATATGAACCCCAATATGAACCCCAATATGAACCCCAACATGAACCCCAACATGAACCACAACATGAACCCCAACATGAACCCCAACATGAACCACAACATGAACCAGATGCCCTCCATGACCCAAATGACATCAATGATGCCCATGACTTCAATGACGCCCATGACTTCCCTTAGCCAGATGACGTCCATGACCCCTATGACGTCCATGACCCCTATGACCGCCATGAACCCTATGACCTCCATGAACCCTATGACCTCCATGAACCCTATGACCTCCCTGGGTCCACTGACTCCTGAGCCGGTGGCCACCTACGTCACCGAGATGCCCGGCCTCTCTTCCCACTCAACCCTCCCGACAGAGCGGCACATAGCCGGTCTCGGAGGAGGCGGACTCAAGGCGAACGGCCAGAAACACAAAGGCAGTCATGGTCACTTGGGCCACAGCTCTCACAGCTCTCACCCTCAGTCCCACAGTTATGGCCACAGCCACAGTAGCAAGCCGCTAGGACACGGGGCGACCAACTTGGCCCACATGGCAGGGACCATGCCAGGTGGGATGTCCATGGGCATCTCCAGGGGCAATGAGACCGCCATTGGCCCGGGTTCGGCTTCAATGGGCCGCCCAATGGCGTACAGCTCCAACACAATTACGTCTGGGCATACGATGGGGATGGGGATGAAGGCCTGGGATGGGACTGAGACTGTGGGCCGGAGGAAGACCTATGGCCACAAGAGGCCTCAGTGTACCGTGCTGGAGCCCAACCAGCTTCGAAGCACCAGAGGCCAAAGCCACAGTCAACACTTCCTCCCCACACAGCCGTACTATGTGACCAACAGCAAGACAGAAGTGACTGTGTGAGTGAGGAAGTAAGGAAGAAACAAAAGGGGGAAAGGATGCATGAGGAGTGGTGGCACAAGTAATCACTGAGTGCAGACACCAACCCCTGCGTTGGTCAAAGGCGCAGATATATGTGTGTTTGTGTGGCTCGTTGGTATACTGGTGAATGTGGTGGGACAGTGACAGTGACAGTGTGTCTTGAGTTCACCAATCAAATCACTACACAGACCTTTGTTGCCAAACGGATGGCATGATATTTGATGGCATCTGTAACCATAACTTCAAAGAGCCTACGGAGCGGGGGTGTGTACACCTGTGGAGATATTAGAGTGTTGTCTCACAGCTAATATCTACTCTGTAATATCTACAGCGCAACTTCACACGGATGATAAAGTGGGAAACTGCTGATAATAAAATGGATTGGCTTTACGAACCAAACCTGAGAAGCAATATAAGGGATTATGTGTAAAGCACTGAAGCATCGCGGGACAGAGGAAACACAGCAAGTTTACCCACAAACCTCACGACATGAGTTCTGCTCATCTAACCAACAAAGCGTTGAATGGTTTGGAAGACATAACATTCCCTCATGATTCACCCCACAAATCTCCTGAGGGCTTTGAAACTGACATGACGAGGGCGCCGGGCGTTGGACTGCACACATGCAGGGCTTTGTACTGTTGCTATTCAGAAGCGTCTTCATGAGATCTGCAGCTGAAGGTCGCCATTTTCCACAAGGCTCCAGCACAGAGAACGGCTGTCACGTTGGCATTGTTCTGTTCTGATCTCGTCTGTGTGGTGACAGCTGGTCCAGAGGAGGGATACGAGGCAGGGAGGCAGCACTGGAGTGATGCTGCAGCTAGCAGAGGCTTCATCGAGTAAACACACATTCAAGCTCACGCAGAAACATATCACAGATCAACATGTTGAAACAAGTATAGCAACACAGGGTTTAATCACAATGATTTCTTGAAGAAAGACACCAATATGTTCATTATTCGGTTATAGAAGGCTGTTTTGTTTGATTTGTGTCATCTTACATTTTATATTTCTATTTCGAAAACATAGAAATGTTCAGTGCTTCCCCAAATTACAATCATGTTAGTGAATTATAAGCATCACAGTACTACAACACTCGAAACCAATCTAACTTTTGTAAGTGATAGGTTACAGTTTTGGATCCATAAATACTTTTGAATTATGAAACTTCACAATTACAAAACTATTGACAATATAGCAGTAAACTATTGAGTTTGACAAGTAAATCAATACCACTTTTAAGTCTGTGTGTTAAATAGCAATAAATAAATGGTGTTAAAAATATTCAGGAATGGTCTTGATCATTCAGAAAGAAGAGAAAATAACTTAATAAATGAGAAATAAATGTATTGTATGTATTAGATTAAGAGAACACAGACCACACATACAATATTGGTCAATGTTATAACTATATTCCTAACATATTGCAATAGGTGGACCCAATTTAAACTTTGGCACAGATTTTTTATAGGATTATAAACGTAACTAGTTTTAGACAAAACAAAAATAAAAACAGTATTTTACTTAAACTGGTAATACAAAAAACACTGCCATAAGAAACTACGATGGATTAGATCACTCACTGTACTCGAGCTGAAAAAAGTATTTCACAACCAGCAGGAAAAGCAAATGGGTTACATGACTCAAATATTTAAAGAAATCTGACAAATAGGCCAAATCTTCTTAGGGTTTCTCTGAGCCTGTTTGCTTTATTTTTTAATGGTGAGAGATGTATTAGCAGCTGCAGTCTTAATTTTGATTTAGAGGTACAAGCAGCACTTTAGATAATTAAGACTCTCTTTACACTTGCGAATAAGATGCATTTGAAAGAGATCCCATTAGCCGCTTTCACACCAAGTACTTTGCCGTACTTAGTTCCCAGCACTTAGTTCCCCCATGGAACTAAGAGCTGATCGCGTTCACACCGGAATAAGATCCCTGAGGGAGGATTACGCAAATGAAGCCGCTGACGTCACTTCTTCTTCTTCTGCTTTGGGTTTACTGGCAGGCCGCAAACTACTTCACGGCGTATACTGCCGCCCGAAGTCCCCGGCCGGAAGTCCCCGGAGTTGGGACAGAGTAAATCGCCAGAACGCCAACACCTCCTCATCTCCACTGCTCCCATGTTTTCTTTTGTGTTTCTATAAGTTATTCTCTCTGCGTTGGTGCGCGGGGCTAATGCTAATAATGCTAATAATGCTAATAATGCTAATAATGCTAATGCAAGCAAATACAATGGCGGCTTCAAAAAACGTTTCCGAGTTATACGGGGCGTGGTTTGCAATTCGCCCAGCCAATCAGAAATTGGAACTTGTTTCTCCCCAGGAAAGTACCACCCCTCTAGCAGGCACTAAAAAGGGGGTAAAAGTTCTCATGAACTAAGTTCTCTTTTTGGTGTGAACGCAAAATCCCAGGAACTATCGGAACCAAACGGGAAACGTACGGGGAAAAGTACTCCGGTGTGAAAGCGCCTATTGTAATCAGACAAAGCGAAGTCCCTTAAAATGGAAAAGTAAACAAAATTAGGACAGATTATGTTCTTTAAGGTGGTTAGAGAAATATTGGCAGTTATTTATTGCAAATGAATGTGCAGATTTAACCAAAGCACAATCAAAAATAAGAGTGTAAATCAGCTATTTTAAACCCTGTAAATAGTGTCGGACAATCGGATAAGCAAAACTATTTCAGTGTGACGCATTTGATTGG
This sequence comes from Pseudochaenichthys georgianus, assembly GCF_902827115.2. Taxonomy (NCBI): domain Eukaryota; kingdom Metazoa; phylum Chordata; class Actinopteri; order Perciformes; family Channichthyidae; genus Pseudochaenichthys; species Pseudochaenichthys georgianus. Next base: position 25,398,241 of record NC_047521.1, on the reverse strand, counting down.
AAGCTCCTGCAGAGATATCCAGACTGCATGTAGATCTGAGGGAGAGGGGGGGGGGTCTAATACTACAGCTTCTGAATCGAAAGATGAAAAAGCTTAGCCCATGAGCGTAAGATAAGAGGGTCTACAGGAGGGGATGGGTTTTTTCCCGCTTCATGCTGTGAACCCCCCCCCCCGCTGCCTCGAGGGTCACATGACTGGAAACCTGAGACCAAATTGAAAGCATGGAACAGGATTGAGGAAGTCATCAGAGCATTAAAATGTGTGACCGCTAACACACTCTCACACACACACACACACACACACACACACACACACACACACACACACACACACACACACACACACACACACACACACACACACACACACACACAGAATACATTACAGGGTGGACTCTGCTTTCCCTTGCGCTCCCACAGTGCCGAGCGGCAGGCGTCATCGCAGCGGGGAGACAAAGTCAGCACTGTAACGGCGCCTGTTGTACATGAAAGACTGTGAAACTCCAGACCTTGGCCCTTTGTAGCGATAACTGATATTATGCTTTTTATATATATATATAAATAATATACATAGCCTTTTCTCTCTTATTCCATTTCTTTTTGACTTATTTTTACCGCTTTTCTTCTCTTTTGGCTCCCTTCATGTCTGAATGGGGAGATATCTGCGAGAAACTAAAATCGGGGCTGTGATGAATCTTTTCTGTGATAGTCATGACGAGACAGTAAATAATAATAATCCACCGCCTCACCGCCCACCTTGAAAGGCATGATTTGTTTCCCTCTTGTGCATTGTTCCAGCAGGAAATATGATTGATTCTGTGCGCCAAGATATGTAATTTACTTTGCAATTTCATACCATTTTGTGTCCTCTTGAACACTGCGCACATCTCACTCTTGACAACTTTTTTTTTTCTACATCAGTGTGTGTGTGTGTGTGTGTGAATCACAATTTATGATTAATGTTTCTGAAGGAGTCAAAACTCAAACAAACAAGGCAAACAAAAGAAATCGTATATAAATCGAGTTCACAATCCTTTGCAAATATTATTGTTTTTTCCCTTCAACCTAATACTTTTCTTGACAGCTGGTGGTTTTGTTTGCAACAGAGTTGAGAAGCAGGTCAATGTTTGCTCAGGATGTGCATTATCAGAACCAATTGACTTAATCCACCAGGGCAGAAATGTGGAAATATGAACCCTCCTTGCCATGCTGTACTGCTCCATCCCTAAAGCCCGTTCAGCTCTGCAAAAGCAGTCACTGGAACAATTGGTAAGCAGGCAGGGAACAGTTGGTAAACAAAACACACACACAAAAAAATCCCATCCCGTGGCGGTAAAAGTCAAAATGAACCTGATGGAAAGCGAGGAATTGGCAGCGCTGGCTGGGTCGCGGTTGATAGGGTCAGGACCACAGATGAGTGGTTCAGGAGGCAGTCATGTCTGACATTTTTCATCACAAGTCAGACCAAAAAGGCCACAGCAGAAACTAAAGGACACAGGTAGTCTGCAGGCCATCCGTCAGACTAGCCTTCCCTATTCCAGCTGGCGATAGAGTGGTGCAGTGACGAGTCCTAAAACCCGGACGTGAGTCAGCATTTTACCACTTCCGGTTCCCTCGTCTCGGGGTTTCTCCATAGGGTTTTGGAAAGTAACCCGAAACAACGTCTGTGGTTGACACAGATTCAAGAGACGGATCACGTTTTGTTCTACGACATTAAATACAGATACGAGTTCACGTGTCTGAAAAACGATGGTTGTTAACAAGTGGCTGAATAGGACTACAGAAGATGTCGAGGCCGTTGTACGTCATTACGCCGAACACGTGAACACTCCTCTAAGTTAGTTTCTGTTCTGCTTGAAAGCAAGTCCCTGCCTCCGGGAAACTGTTCAAACAAACGCTTCAACTCGTACCTTTTAGAATCTGTATGTTTGAATACGGATCTTAAGTTGGCGTGGCGTTGAAGTCGTGCTGCTGGACTCGGCTGTAGTTCCTTTATAGCATAACGTTAGCATTTTGCTTCTGTCGATTAGATTTATGATTCGAAATGTATAAAAGTAGGGTAGACATGTGGAGATTATCCGGCTGAACAGAACGTGGATTCATCAAACAGGTTCGTTTTCCACAGATCTTATTTCGAGCTATTTTCAAAAGCCCTATGGAGAAATCCTGTTGCTTTTTTGTGGAGGGAACCCATGCGCAGCGTACTTCCTGGTAAATACGTCATCCCTGCACCACTCTATGGTAATCTTGCATTTAAGTATCAGTGACCACTTCCACCTCTTTGTGTCTTCCTACCTCCCGTGACACGGCCAAAGGAGTCCCAAAATGAAGGATGACCACTCGGTGTGAACTCACCGCTGCACACATTCAGGTCCTGATTGCGCTGTAGGTGCTCTGCTTGACAAAGGCTTTTCACTATTATACTTTTTCTCCATGCCTGAATGGAAGTCAAAAGAAGAGTGGAGGTGCAATGGGCCTAATTATAGGAGTCTGACCCGAGTTAGAGGGCGCAGCGGTTCACCGAACATGGATCAGCAACACAGGGCAGGAGCAGGAATCAGGCCAGTGGAGCAGGCAGCCTGGAGGTTATTCAGTGCTTTCGATGGGCGTGCTTTGGCCTTGGGAACTGGAGTTTATAGCTGATATAAAATAGGGCAATCTTTTCAATTTCAATCAGAACATTCACCTTATTAAATTGAAGTCTGATGTCTGGCAAGGACACGTTGCATTCCAAACATAATTAAAACATGGCTAGCTTGAAAGTTTTGTCCCATTAATTTACTTTGCAAAGCGTTGCAGACTTTCAACCTGGCAACATAAACCTAGCTTAAAGGTGGGGTAGGTAAGTTTCAGAAACCGGCTCGAGATACACTTTTTGTTATATTCCATGGAATGCTCTTAACATCCCGATAGCAATGAATATCTGAAGTGCTTTGACAAAAAATCCATAATGTCATCTGTAGAAGCCGTAATACTGTAAAAAGTACAACCAATTGGATGGCCTACCTGCCTGTCAGCCTTCCATCGGGGCACAAACTTATCTCGTGCCCTCATTGGTCATGTGCGCGTTCGTGTGTGTTGGGGGAGGGGCTCTGTGAGGAAGTGGCAGATTTTCTCCGGTTGTGTATTTTCAAATTCTAGCGATCTCGAGCCGGTTTCTCAAACTTACCTACCCCACCTTCAAGCTACCAGCTACCTTTCTTGATGTCACAATGGAGGATTTTTCTGCATTCTCAAACATGTTTTGGCGTGGTCCAATCTGCTTCACCAGTTCTTCGTTACTGCTGACCTCAACTGTTTTCCTGTGGACATTCATACGTGCCACCACGTTGTGAACAGGTGCCCCAACCAACAAGTCATTGTCACTATCACTTATGCTCTTTCCAAGTGAACTATGATTCTTAGGCTCCAGACTGCATGCACAAAGGTCAGATCTGTCATCATTTGAGTGTGCGCAAGTACAAATGAATCATGGTCCCACTCAGCCCCTATCCGTTCCATCGCTGCCTCCAAAGTCTTAAAGTTAACACGACTGGTAAGCAGATGCTGAGCAGTTGTGAGCGTGTAGGGAGGGTCGAGCACACACGGATAGTTTCCTTCTTATTGCTACTGTTCTGTTTCCTCGTATCCCATACACACGGATTATCTTTGAGACGAATCCAACAACCAATTAAGCCGCGTTCCACAAATGAAGCAGTTAGTAAAGCTAATTGAGGAGAGGGAAGGACACTAGTAGGGACATACAGCAAGAGGTCCACTGATAATGAAAGTGCAGGCAGGGAGAGACCAATGAGACAACACAATCATGTGCTGGTGAAAGTTGATAGCACAAATGATAAAAAAGTCTGCCTGATCCCCCTGCCTATGTTAGCTATGTAGCCGCCACTGTGCTGAATTCAAATGTGCTCCTCCGGTAGTGATTTGAGTCTTTGCCTGGATTCAAGTGCAAGAGACGCAGATGAGACATATTTCCACCTTTGAAGTGCCTCGTAACAAGACAAGAGGAAAAGCTGAAAGGCAAATAACAAAACTAAAATACTGAAGCTGAAACTACCACAAGTGCACACACGCTTTATCGAGAAGCAGCAAGAGGCTAGCAAGATCACAATGAGAGATTCAAATCGTCTGTGGTCCAACTTCTTTAGCAGGAAGCGAGCGGACGAGTCATATAAAAACCCCATTAGACAAGATATGCTGGAAATCAGGGCTCTTGTTCAGCAGAGCAGCCAGCCGCTGGGAGGACACCACACTGAGGAATATCTACAAGGCGTATTCAATAAGACACAGAGAAAGAGCTGTACTGGGACCAGAGGCCAGAGGGGCTTTACGAGTTCTCGCTGTAGTCTTTAATCACCCAAACCCAGGGAAACGTGGAGGAAGAGATTTGGCGCTGCGGCGAGGCTTCGGTCCACAGTGGCACACAAAAGACAGAAAAGGGACTTAATGTCAACACTTGATAGGGAGGACGCTTTGAATTATGGATATGTGGCACGTGAGCGGCTCCATTTTGAAAAGCTGTGAATCAGAGATTGACTGTTGGCACACACACACACACAAACATATTTGGTGTTTTTACAGTACAGACGTGTTTTGATCATGAAGCACGGCCCACATGTATCCGTCAGACTGATCGGATATTACTCACATGCGCTGGAACTTGTGTTTGTCTGCATCTGTCGCGCCGAGTGTTTATTTACACCGTGTATCCCGTTAAGGCTAATGATGTGAATTGTTCTTGATGTCAGACTGAATCAGGACAATGCTGTCGTCTGTAAATGTTCATGTCTTGGTGGGGCGGCGGTGAAGAAAGTCTGCTTTTGTTCCGCTTTCTAACAGCAGATACTGGCTTCATTTACGGAAAGAAAGAGCAGCGTTCTCATGATAAGAAAGAGGGAAATGTACAGCACATCTGGACGACACTAAAGGGCTCAAACACAAGTTACATTTATACCAGGTTCTCCTCCACTCGTGTTCTTTTCTATCCTCTATCGTTTGCTGGACTTTATAGCGTTGTAAACATGACAGCCTATTAAGAGCATCAAAAAAAAAAAAAAAAAAAAAAAACGATATTTATTAAAAGGGGTTCTCGTCAGCGATGTTTACGACTTTGTATAGCATCAGTCTTTATGCGCAATGTGTTCACCTCCCTGGAGCTTCTGCACACGGAGGAGAGACCGTGTTTGTCGTCCTGTGACATCTGTTTTAAAAAGGGTTCTGCTCCTATGGTGTGCTTTGTATGTATGATTTTTTGTATCATGAAGCTATATATCAATCACAGCAGATGTGAAAAAATACCATGGTCCAGATTTTTAATTACCTTTTAAGAATCGATAAGCTATTTGCGATATGACTACTAACCGTTAGCGAGCATAATCCTTTTATAGAATCGTTGATTAACTCATTGTTGGTGTTAATCATGCATTGCATACACAGTTATAAGAGATGTCTATTTTTGATGTCCTGACCAGTTTGTGGTATTTATGCATAAGGCCCGACACTGCATTAATGCGTAACCAGTAAAGCATATTTTCTAAGGTAGAGCCCATCCCCCGCTATTGTTTGCACAGTAGCTTATGATAATAATATGCACCGTGATGCCCCATCGTCCTTTCACTGTTTACTGACTTCATGATTTGTGACATTAAGTTATGGAGAAGCTGTATTTTGGTACTATTCAAATATTGTTAGAAAAAGAGATATAGCAGACGTTTTGTCCCGGAAATATATTACCATCGTGTTTCTATGAATTTGTCCTTATTTTGGGGAGGGGTGACAGGGATATTTTGTTATTTTTTGTTGTTGATTTGCCATCTGACAGTATATCACCATTGTTCTGACTTTCTTACGTGGCAATAAAAGATGACTTCTGTAAAAAAAAAAGTTCGACTTTGGGTGTCTCTTTAATCCTTTGTTGTTTTTTCTGTCCTCAGGAAGAGATAGTCCCTCCGCTCTTCATATCTCCCCTCCCTCTCCGTTTCCCTGGGCTCTCTACTTCCCAGCACACATCTGATGTTAAATAGATATTATTAAAGCGGATTGGACTAACTTTGGAAACACATTTATATTTAGCAGCAAAGCAGAGACGTTCACAGTCGGCTGCCTCGAGCTTTTAGTTTTGAAGTTGACACCTAAATGTCTCACAAATGTCAATTCAAACAAAATCCAAATCTGGTACACCTATTCTCGTCCGACTTTGAACCTTTTCCTCGACTTTAATCACATCACAGTGACTTCGAATCCATCATGATTATTTCAAATTAACTTAAGATTTGAATGAAATAAAACACTCTTTTGATATTATATATGGGCAGTTTATTGCACTAGAGCAGGGGTGTCAAACTCAAGGCCCGGGGGCCAAATCCGGCCCGCGACTTCATTTTATGTGGCCCCACAAGAGCTTGCAAAGAATATATGTATGTTTATTATACGGTTACATGCCGATTTACAGAGGCACGTTGCCCATAAACTACCCACAATGCATCTGAAATTTGACTTTTTTCTCAGAATTTGACTTATTTTTTTCAAAATGTCACTTATTTTTTTTATTGTGACTTTTTTTCCAGAATTTTCCTTTTCTTTTTAAATCATTTTGTGACATTCTCACTGAAGAGACTTGCAATTATTAGCCCTAGACTTCTGCTTTCAGTCGTAGTTATTTATGAAGTTATTATTACCCTATCCGATAATAATCCAATGCAGAGGCAATAATATAATACAATACATTATTTTATATATATTGAATATTTATATATGTATTTTTATATAGTCTTAAAGTTACAACCGGCCCTTTGAGTGCAACCATAATGCTGATGTGGCCCGCGATGAGTTTGACAGCCCTGCTCTAGAGAGAGAGATACTGAACAAATGTCCTTAATATTATACAGAGGGTCTTTGCTGCTGCTTTAGTTAAGTGTTGGAACATTGTAAGACTTAATTTTATGATCAGAAAATGTAGTTTAATGCTTGATGTCTGGATATAAAGACATTTACAACAACATATTACTCACCCTGCGTTGACTTACTGCCGGTGATAAAACTACATTTCCTGCTTCCTGTACTTTACATTAAAAGCTTTGAACTGTTGAAACATTAGGTGGCTTTAAGTGGGAGGCAGTAATAAAAAAATGCAATGTATTTGGCACAATGACAATAATTGTTCATCCAAAATGGTTATTTTCTGCATCTCCTGACGTTCACTGAAGCTGCTCAAGAGGTGTAGAATAATATTGTTAAACCATTATTTTAGGGGCTTAATTTACGCTTTCCTTCGTACTTTTTGGCTTGTAGGTGTATCAACGTCACATCTTGGAGTTTATATTCGGCAATACGCCTTTCATTAAAAATAACTGCAAATATAAAAGGTCCCGGGGAGGGGAAGATGAAATGTGCCTCATTCAAAGTCACTATATTTAAATCCACATCTATTCACCATAAATAAATATTCCAGAGTCCTATCCTCTCGTAACTCTTTCCTCGTGCATGCAGAGCTGCAGACAGTGTGTCCGTCCTTGGGTTTCAAACATAAGATCCCTGCCAGACAAAATCAAACCTACTGTTCTAAATGTTTGTATACCTTCAAATGAACCGTGCATGCGACAATCCACCTTTTAACTGCAAACAAATGTTGCCTTCACACCCATCTGAATAATAACACACACCACAGCAAACACACGTTCACACAATGTGAATTTGCGCTAATTACTCTGAGCTATTGGCAGCGGGAAACAGTGCAGGGAATTTAACTGAAAACAAAGCAAACCTGCTTTCCTCCCACTCCCTCTCTACCTTCCCCAATTCTCCTCAGCAGAGAGGAGCGGCACAACAAGAGCTTTCTGTGTTTCGAAGCCATCTGGCAGCGAGGTCTACTTCCACCATCAGGGGCATCATCAGCTTCTTGTATTTGCTTTATGTGTTACTCAACATCATCAACACATTTTGATCAGCGCTACCATTGTCACCTGTCAATCACCCTATTTGATATACTTGTATAGCAATAACTACGCAAAACCAACTTTACACATTTGCATTTCACCACTTAAAGGTGGGGTAGGTAAGTTTGAGAAACCGGCTCCAGATCGCTAGAATTTGAAAATACACAACCGGAGAAAATCAGCCACTTCCTTACAGAGCCCCTCCTCCAACACACACGGACGCGCACATGACCAATGAGGGCACGCGATAAGTGTGTGCCCTGATGGAAGGCTGACAGGCAGGTAGGCCATCCAATCTGTTTAGCCGGCCCGGATAAACAGATTGGATATACTTTTTACAGTATTACGGAGCGTCCACACTACAGCTTCAAAAATAGCTTGGAGCTGGGCGTGTCTGGAGCTTGGGGATTTTAGTCAAGCAACACGGCCAACAACCAATCACATGAATCTCCCGCCCCCGACATACAAAGCAAAAAACCCCGGGGATTTTATGCGAGCAATATATATATATATAAACTCCCCAAACAGGCGAAAACCTACCAGTGAAGAGGGTCTGGTCATACAAAACCGGGTGATTCGCTACGGCGGTGAAATATACGGTGAAATATAGAAATGAACGGCGGGATATCTCTCCCAGCTTAGACGCGGTTTGATTGGCTAGCGCTTCAGCTGTCAGATTTTGGGAAACGGGACTTGATTGGCTGGCGCTGGCTACTCCGGCGTCTCCGGCGTCAGAAGTTGAACATTGTTCAACTTCTGTCGCCGGAGACGCCTGAGACGGACCGCTCTGCTACCCACAATTCAGTTCGGCGAAAAAGCGAGGCAACGTGACATCACCCCGTTGAAAGTGAATGGGCAGATTGAAGCTTTTGACGCTGTCGACGCTGTCGACGCTGTAGTGTAGACGGGCCGTTACGGCTTCTACAGATGACGTTTTTTTATGGATTTTTTGTCAAAGCACTTCAGATATTCATTGCTATCGGGATGTTAAGAGCATTCCATGGAATATAACAAAAAGTGTATCTCGAGCCGGTTTCTGAAACTTACCTACCCCACCTTTAACTCCCAACTGACTTGATGCTAGTAGCAAAGGCAACAAGATATGGCTTGATCAGTGAATGCAGCTGTACACCTCCTCACATTACATTACATTACATTGCATTGCATTTAGCTGACGCTTTTATCCAAAGCGACTTACAATAAGTACATTCGACCAGGAAGACACAACCTTGAGGAAAACAGAATCATATAAGTACATCAGGTTTCAAAGAGCCAATCGTTTCAAGTGCTACTCAACTGGCTTTAGATAAGCCAGTCCTTTATTAGTATATAAGTGCTCTGTTAGCAGTTCTTTGTTAGTCATTCTATCGCTCGAAGTGGAGTCGAAAGAGATGAGAGATGAGAGATGAGAAAAAACCCCGGGGATTTTATGCGAGCAATATATATATATATAAACTCCCCAAACAGGCGAAAACCTACCAGTGAAGAGGGTCTGGTCATACAAAACCGGGTGATTCGCTACGGCGGTGAAATATACGGTGAAATATAGAAATGAACGGCGGGATATCTCTCCCAGCTTAGACGCGGTTTGATTGGCTAGCGCTTCAGCTGTCAGATTTTGGGAAACGGGATTTGATTGGCTGGCGCTGGCTACTCCGGCGTCTCCGGCGTCAGAAGTTGAACATTGTTCAACTTCTGTCGCCGGAGACGCCTGAGACGGACCGCTCTGCTACCCACAATTCAGTTCGGCGAAAAAGCGAGCGAAAAAACCCCGGGGATTTTATGCGAGCAATTTAGGTCAACACTAAGAAGCAGAGGATGTAAATAACCACAAACACAAGTGACACATTAATGATATGGTGGCTCCATCACCTCTCTGTGCCTCTGAGTTGCTTGAGTTTAGATCTCACAGTGACACAAACATTTGCATACCAATTGGGCCCTGGAGAAATGCAAAATAACAGGCAGCTCAATAGAGAGTCCAAACCCCACCTTCCACAGATCAATATACAGGATCAATACACACTGTTTACCACTAAGTGTGTAAACAGTATTTTAGTTAAGTGCTTTACCAGTCTAAATGAGTTACAGTGCATGTTACAGCCGAAATGCTGAAGGTGCAGTCCTCCTACCGTCATCCAGGTGATGCATCAGTGTCCCATGGAGAGTGGGTTGGACCAGAAGCCTACGATATTTCACTTTATTAGCCTCATCTTTAATCCTCAGTGTTCCCCAAAGCTGCTCTCAACATCAACGTGGCCTCTGTCAGTGGTGGAAAAAAGTATTCACATTCTTTACTTGAGTAAAAGTACTAATACCACACTGTAAACATACTCAATTTCAACTAACCCTAAGGAGAATATAAAGCGACAGAAAAGTTTGAAAGAAAGTGAGGAGGGAAGGAAATAATAATAATAATTTCAATTTATATAGCGCCTTTCACGAAACCCAAGGACGCTTCATAAAATAGAAATAAAGTATTAACTTTAACAAACATTTTGTGTGCTAGACTTAGTGTTCACAATCTGCCCATCTTGCTGGATTCTATGTTTCCATTTGAGTTTTGAACAAGGAGTTAAAATAGTTGGGGAGTTCAAGCTATTTTTTGTGTCAAGTACATAGACTGTATGGTCCATTAGCGAGCTATTTCCTTGTTTTCAAGCTGAATGTGAAGCGGAACTAGCCTGCAGCCTTGCTATAACAGTCTGAATGTATTTTACAGTGCATTTTATGTTTTTTCTTTCTTTAAAGCAGATTCAAAAACTAAAATTCAACAGGTATGGACATGTCAAGTGGGATACACGCCATTGCCGTGTTTTTCAGTTAGATGACGTCACACATTAACGTGTCTTTAACTGCTAGTCCTCCAAGCACTTCACAAGGAAACATGTACTAAAATATCTGTAGTTGCATTGTTGTACAACAGGCAGTAGTGGAAAGTAACTCAAGTACTGTAATAAAGTACACATTTCAGGAAAATACTTTAGCCAAGTATTTTCATTTTACTACTTCATTTTAGAGGCAAATGTTGTACTTTTAACTCCACTAAATTTGTTTTACAATTGATTAACTAGTTACTTTACATTTCCTGCTTCTTAAATGTGAAGATTTGCTGATTTTGCTTCAAAATATAAAAAATGTGTTCTGCTTTTACTCCTAATATTTGGTGTACATTCTCCGGTCTCTTTCCAGCTCGTGGTGTTACAGTTACACTGATTGGCTGTTACCATGGTGATTCTTTTTCGTTTTCAAGTACAACCATACCAAACATTTTCTATTGAATGTAATTGAACGTGGCAACAAAGAGGCGCTGCTGGGAGTTGAACCCAGGATCTCCTGTTTACTAGACAGGCGCTTTACCGTTAAGCCACAGCACCCGCCCTCACATTTTGTTCGTCTCAGTTATTTAACTAAGTAGTTTCCTTTCATTCTTCGCAGGCGCTTTACCGCTAAACCACAGCACCACATTATCAAATGTTGTTCTTCTAAGTTACTGGGCTCAGTAGTAGCCTAGTGTTCATTTCGTTGACTAAAACTATGACGAAATATGTTCGTCAACGACCTTTTTTTCCATGACAAAGACGAGACGATGACGAGCCGGAACCGACGTCAGTAAACAATATATGAAACAAAATCAACATGCAACATCGTTGATGAAAACGTTGCCAAATCTCTCTTTACTTTCGTTGAAGAAAAAGGAGGAGACGAAATATTATCAAAGATAACGTAACATCTCTGATAGTCAGTTTTTCTCCCAGCAGTTCCATTTCCGGTGCTGCGGTTGGGCAGCAGTTGTGTGTGTCTGTCTTGCTGCACGCGGCGGTAACATTTGAATACACCGGGCCAGCGGCACACTGTTCTGTCAGAAAGACTCGGGTCTAACTAACCTTATTTAACAGAAAATAAAATGACAACAACAGGGCTTGGGAGCAGTGGTCGCGCCCCCCCCCGTCAGTGCGAGTGAGTTACGAGTTGTGTACAGACCCGACGAGTAATAATAGATTATGACGACTGATCCTGTCGGTCAAAATGACGGACAACGAAAAAGTCTGCCACCACGGCTTGGGAGAAAGAAACGAGGTGGTATTTGCCCATTTTCGCTACAATGAGGCGGAGAAAAAAAGCGAATGCATTGTTTTTTCAGAAGGGAAGCATTGTGGCCAGGGCCGTCCCTGGCCAACCTGCGGCCCCAAGCGACATTGTGAGATGAGCCCCCCCCCCCCCCCCCCCAACCGACAGGAGTGGGAAAAAAAAGTTTGGAAACAAAGCACTTATGCAAATATAATTCCTGTTTATTATTATTATCAACACAGTTACTTTTTTATACAGTGAGGTAAATGGTAAATGTGCATGTATGTCGTTCAGTATGCGTTTACAGGTGAATACGTCTGCATTTCCTGCCAAATACTAGCCTCAAAAATATTAAAATATAATGAATGCAAATAAACTACTTCTACTAATAATAATACTCATAATCAATTCAATAATATAAATACTACATTATTTTATTAGGGGGTGCGAGGGGAACTGTGCTGAGAACTGCGCACAAGCCAAGCTCATAAGCCGAGGCCCCCCTGTGCAATGTGAGGCCCCATGCAGCCTGCATAATCGGCCTGTAGGGATGGACAGCCCTGAATGTGGCCATATAACAGCTGGTAAAAACACCACAAACTTGACCAGATATTTTCTGCAAAGCTGCACTCTTCGGCCCAATCCCAAACCACTCCCTTGACCCTACCCCTCTGTGACGGAGTGAACTCCGTCTGTAGCCACACTCGCAGCTCAACGAGGCTCCCTCCTGTCAGATGGGGGGAGTAAATACAGCAGCAAGCTTTGGGACGGCCTCCCCTCTCTCCGGCAGAAACAGGAAATGCCGTAACTGTATGTAACAACGGTTTCAAATCAGCATCTCTTGGACTAACATTTAAATTAATAACTCAAATAAAACTCCTAACATCTTTCATTGTGTTACTTTTTTGTAAAGCTCTTTTGGTTTTAAACCTGATGTTTATAAGCTTCTTAGTTTTTGCAACAGTCTGTAAATATACACAACTTTATAATAAAATGCACACATTTACTTTTTTCGAGACTAAACACAGGTTTGATCCTAAGTTAAAACATATGAGGTTATTATGAGGTTATTATCATCGTAGTTTATCAGTGGATGTTTGCTGGAACTACTTTTTAACAGCTTGTTTCCTGCCGGACACACACAGCGTGACTCCGGTCAGTTAGAGACCGGTCTCAAGTCAGCACCGCTGCAGACTCGCTGTTTGAGGGCTTGATAGCCCACTCCCCCTCCACACCGCTCCACACTCGTTGGTTTGGAACAGCCCTTAATATGGCGGACCCTCCGCATGAACACGCAAACGGAGGGGTTGGGTGTAGGGGGCGGTTTGGGAATGGGCCTTCATCATTCAACCTGTGTTTTCATCAAATAAGGAAGATATAATCTTATTGTGAAATAAGTTTGACTCAAATTATACATGATTGGTTTTGGCTAAACTAGTTTGACTGAAATGTTCTATACAATCTGACTAAAAAAAGACTCAAATGTCAACAGTTTTCAATGACAAATAGTAGACTAAAATGCTCAGACTTTTAGTCGACTAAAACTTGACTAAATAAAAACGGGATGAAGGTTGACATTTGACACAGGACTAAGACTAAATAAAAAAATTGGTGACAGAATTAACACTGCTGAGTAGTTTCCTTTCATTCTTCCCCAAAAAATATTTTCAGGCTGCAAAAAACTCCTGTCAAGGTAATAGGATGCGTCATAGAGTGCTGTTATATTTAAACCTTTTTGAGATCTTGCACTTGCAGTTTTGGTGAGTAACCCTGATTATAAACCATTCAAATTGACTCTTTCTGGGTAGTCTCGTACATTTCTTTCAGTGCTGTAGAGATAAACTCTGCATCAAAGAGGCGCTGCTGGGAATTGAACCCAGGATCTCCTGTTTACGAGACAGGCGCTTTACCACTAAGCCACAGCGCCTCTTTGATTGTGTTACTACCTCCTCACTTTAACGTATTTTTGCCTCGTGTGAAGGCTATACGAAAGAGAAACGTAGCGGATCCAACCCGTTTCGTTCCCGTGTAAAAAGCACCTTAAAGAAACAGTACAGTAAATAGAAATGCTAAATTAACACCTAAGTACTAGTTTGACTGAACATTTTGTCAGTTCATTTAATAACTAATTGTATGTATACTTGTAATGTTAATTAGCTTAATGGCTAATGTTATTTATTCACACACTATATTTATTGTTTGAATGAAGATTATATAATTACCTAGGTTTTTTTTTGCTGCCGGATTCCCAATCTTTTTGGGCAAAAAGCAACAGTGTTGATTCGATAAGTTAATAAGCTACTCTATACGCCGTGTGTCTCTACAACTGATACCATGGGCTCATAAGAACTCAGATGCTCAATTCTGTTGCTTGGCGGGCCCGGGGTCACGATGGAATCAAGAGCGCTCAGACCCTCACTCATAGAGGTCGGAACATTCATAATAAATAGATACAAGCATAATAAATGTAGGAATAAAAACATGAATAAATACAGGAATACATATCTTACAGTGTTTTCAGGAGATTCAGTGTGTTGTGCTGTGGCTCAGCTGGAAAGCAGTTGACTCATGACCGCAGGGTCCCTGGTTCAACGAATCTCTGAACAATACTTATTTTTGTTGTTTATAAAAGCTACAGCTAAATGAGATAATGTACTTAATAAATGTATTCTTTGATATGGTTTAGCCTTTCTCAGGCTACAACATGGTTACGTTTATGAATATTATTAAGGAATACAAATCCCTCTTTGCAATGTTTACCAGCCTCCTTAGGCTTTTCAATCACAATCATTAAACTGGAATGAAAACAATATTGTTAACATGAAAATATGATTTTGTGTTCGTTGTTTAGAGTTATTCTAAGGCTTTACTCAACGGGAACTCGGTATGAGACAGAGCACACTGTTGAGATGTCCAATCTGCCTGTTTTACACACTTTGACCAGCAGGGGGGTTTGTGTTCAAATGAAGCCCTTGATGAAGCCTCATGAGATGAACCCTTTTGCGAACGCTTTTGCTGGAAAGCTTCAAAGCTTCATAAGGCTTCATCTCGCCATCACTACTACTAGGTAATGTAACATGGATCTCTGGCAAACAGGCATGGATTATAACGACAACACAAGACGAACCAACACCAGACAAAGGGAGAGAAGGACTAAATATACACATTGGGTAATGGGGCACAGGTGGACACCATCAGGGGTGGGCAGGGCCGGCCCTGACCAATTTGCTGCCCTAGGCAAGATTTTAGCTGGCGCCCCCCCCCCCCCCCCCAAATGCAGACACTTACACTCACTATGACTCGTGTGTGCAGGGTTGTGGCATGACCACCAAAACAGAAGAAGATATTGACACAAGATGTGTGGAACTGTATTTAGTTTCCTATCCATTTGAACATGATTTAATTGTGGGGGGGGGGGACCTCACCTCCTCTAGGGGGGTCCGGGGGGCTTGCTCCCCAGGGAATACTTTTTTTTTTTAAATATTGAAGTTAAAAGCATCAATCTGGTGCACTTTGAGAGCAACATTAGGACATCTATGGATACATCTCTCAACACCCAGATGAAACAGAACTGTAAGTAGATTTTCTTTTTTCTTTATGGATACTTTACAAATCACTCCCCTTTCAAACTGTATTCTTGTTTATTAATAACAACTTTTTTGTACTGTCATATAGTATTTTATACCTGTTTTTCTCTTATTTTTATAACTATAATGATCATATAAAGGTGTGCCTTTACCTCACTGAGCTGAGCGTTATCAGACGCCGCCTCAGTCTTTCAGGAGAGAACTCTCTATAGCCCCCCCCCCCGCGCGCTTACACAGTCAATTCAATGTTAATAAAGCACACAGAAGCTGTGTACGTTTTTTTGGGAGTTTGATTATTTTAAATGAACACAAATACAAAATTAAAACCTATAATTGCACACTACCATTATTTCAAAAAAGAAACAATTTCACATTTCTTTTTTTTTTTCAAATTGTTGGCGCCCCCTATGGGTTGATGCGCCCTTTAGCATTCGCCTATACTGCCTATGCCGAGGCCGGCCCTGGGGGTGGAAACAACAATCAGTCTAGCAGGTGCCACACGGACAGGAAGTGCCGACACCTGGAGAGAGAGAGTAGGAGTAATTAACATCATAAGACAGATAGACAAACACTAAAACAGCTAACACATACACATACAAGCGCTAAAACCCCTTACAACGTGTTACGGCTCTACTCTACTGGACTAGACTCACCTTCTTTTGGTTTCCAAAAAAACATTGTGTGAACTGCAAGTAAACTAAGATGTCATCATCGTATACATTTATATAACGGGTCTATTTGGGGGAAACGCCACGTCCCATTTGCTATTCCTAATTGGTCTTTTTTCTAGGTTGAGAATTACATTAAGTCCCCTTGATGATATCATCTATGATTGAAGGGTGCTGTGGGGGGTAAATTAATTCTGGCAACTTTAAATTATGGTTAGGAGAGTTTTGAAATGTGGGTTACTCGTATGGATTTAATTTATTTGCATGATTGAATATTTAATTTCCGCTTAGGAGTTGATGTATTGTGAAATTAAGGGTGTCCATTATCATCTGGCCGGGACAACAGCTGGAAATTAGCAATGTTGGCTACAGCTGCTCCATTTACTGTTTTGCGTGACGGTTGATCAATGGGGACTGTCCACGATACTATAAAGGCTGCAATCAAAATGTAAAGAATACATCTGTTAGCCTTTAAAAAGATTCCTATATATTTTCATAATTTTGCGAATCATTCTATTTCACGGATAATCAATTATGTAGTGAAAACAGCACTCCAGCTTTTCAGAAAATGCGTATGTTATTCTCATGCATGGCCCAAGGCAGCAAAAATCATCG
This sequence comes from Pseudochaenichthys georgianus, assembly GCF_902827115.2. Lineage (NCBI taxonomy): Eukaryota > Metazoa > Chordata > Actinopteri > Perciformes > Channichthyidae > Pseudochaenichthys > Pseudochaenichthys georgianus. The sequence continues at coordinate 25,381,370 of NC_047521.1, read as the reverse complement.
TCTGTGAAAATGAACCATTCCCTTGGAAAGCTTCAGACCAGGAGGAGTCCGACTCTAATCAGTGAAGAGAAAGCGATGTATAGCCTGGAGGGAAACCACTGACAGCATCGCTGGGACTCACGTTGCCGTCTCGTTGCACTGTTTGTTTGAACTTTGAGATCCTATAATGTTTTGCTGCATCACGGGGAAATGCTTGAAAGTAGACATGCCTTGATAGTCAGAATATATCATGTTTCACTCGTTTGAGCTCCCCCCCCCCTTTTTGCCCATTCATCCATTATTCTTGCGTTGCCGATTAGACGGTCTCTAATACAATTGTGAATGTAATAAAAAGAAAACTATAATACGATCAAAAAGAGGGTTCTGAGAATCCCGTACGAGACACTTTTTAATTTGTGGAGAAATGTATAATCAGAAAGGCGCTTAGACAAAGAAGCAACTTAGACTTAGTAATACAGTTGCTTTTTTTGGGTATCATGTTTATTTAGTGTAATCTGTTACTCCCTTCGCCTGGATCAAAAGACATCTGATACAAAATGTTTATCTCATACGTGTCAGTGTAAATGGAAAAGCTGAACCTCAAAGCGTAACTAAAGGTAAAGTCAGGCATGGTGTTCACATCAAAGTGTTTTCGTCTCTAACGAGTCATCTTGTCAAGAGGATTGACCGGCCAATCACCCTGGAGACCCTTTCCTCTCACGCACACGCACACACACACACACACACACACACACACACACACACACACACACTATCTCTACTGCGATAACACACAGCGAGTGGGCTCTCAGGGATGAACTGCACTGTGCTAAACTGGGCTCCTCTATGCTCGTTTGAAGGGTATATAATGTGGAGTAGTTGAACATATCATTCTTCTTCTCATACCCTTCTCTGTAAAGACTTTGCACTTCCTCAGTCAAACATATTGCCTGTGTAAATGAGAGGCAGTCCGTGTGTATTTCTTGTGGAGTATCTCTATCCTTGTGAGGGACATTTTCAATGTTACATGTCTTTTCATGGCAGCTTGTTGTAAACTGTTACAGTGAGGCATATGGTAGGTAACACATGTCAGAGGAAATGAACAGACATTGTTGGATATATAGAGGCATGTGGTGCAGTGGGTTGTGCGTTGGTGTCGGGTCAGGGGGGCACAGGTTCAAACCCCACTGCAGTCAGCATGTCCCAAATTGCTCCTGGGGGGATTGCCCACAGTATTGAGTATGTAAGTCGCTTTGGATAAAAGCGACAAGTGACATGTCATGTAATGTAAAAAAGATATGGAACTGGTTAGAAGAGTTGTATAGATATGCAATGTTAGTGTATTGCACGATGTTTCCATGCCAACTTATTCAAGCACTTGTAATGCTTACTAATATAAACACACTACATGAAATACAACATATGTAGCGAAGCCTTTAGCAGCAGAAGCTGGTGGGGACCAAAACAGAGCGATTATTTGACTTACATTCATCAGGAGTCAATAAACTTGACTTTAAATAATGTCCCAATGTTTAGTACCAATATACATTAATAGTATGTTGTTTGTATTACATGTTAATGCTTTATTTACAGTTTGTTGTTCTTCCTCAAAGTGCATCCATTCAATAAAGGGTTGAGAAGCTAGTTTCATTGGTTTCTGGGATGCAAATATAAGAATACTGGATACACACAGTTGGTTGTTTGACCATCAGGTGCACATGCTTTCAAAATCTCATGGTCAAATAAATGTACCAAGGAAAGACTGCGAGCAGACCTCTACCATCGGCTTGCTGTGTAGAATAGACTTTCAGTGGAATGTGGCTGCTGAGCACAGCATCACTCACAGTGGAGGCGGGGCTTACACAGTGTTGCATTGAGATCCACAGGTGACACGGGAGAGTCCTCGTCATCATGTGTCCAGAAGCCTTAGGAGGCGAGATGTGCTCCTAAAACAGCAAAACTACAAAACACTGATTCAGAATAAATAAGACTGTGAGACATGGCTGCAACATCTGCGCCCTATTTAGACAAATTACCTGCGAGCTTGCTTATTTCCCAGCAGATAAAGTACTCAGTCAGCACGAGAGCAACGGTGCCGTGTGCAAAATGGACAGCAACATCCACCACTTTGAATCATTCCTTGCCGATGAGATCTATTTTACGAAGAGGTTGACAGTGATTTGCCGCCGGGGTCAGGCAGTGAGAGCGAGCTGCAGGACGGAGAGGAGCACCTGGGCGGCAGATGGTCCATCAGCTGGTCTCTCTCTGTCCTCGCTGACAGGAAATGGATTGCTGAAGGCCAGACCTAATTACTCCAGAACCACACACGTAAAGCACACAGACACTCAAAGCCACATATGTCTACACACACACACACACACACACACACACACAACACACACACACACACACACACACACCACACACACACACACACACACACACACCACACACACACACACAACACACACACACACACACACACACACACACACACACACACACACACACCACACACCACACACACACACACACTGTTGAGTCACCATACATACACACAGCAAAAACACATGCATGCTTGCTGTACAGAACACACCTGGATGCACCAACAAACACACACACACACACACACACACACACACACACACACACACATTCTCGGCAGTGCACCGGCTGTCATATAGGCCACTCTCTTGCTTTCCTCTTTGCTTTCCCAGAGTGCATTTCAGCACGAAGCTGTCAGATTGGCTCTTTTTGTTGGTACCCTACCAGGCCTCCTCGCACACACACAGATAAACACACACACACACACACACACACACACACACACACACACACACACACACACAACGAGGATACATGTGGGTGCACCATATTTCATGCACAAACACACACAAACCTGCTAGACATTTTTTTTTCTCACACAAACACACTTTCACACACACTCAGATGTTCACAGACTCACCAAGGTGCTTTTTTTTCTGAACATCTGCGAACTCGCTCTCACATATACCTGCGCGCACACACACTTCTCCTCGCTTTTCAGCCGTGGATTACTTTCATCTTTTTATTCCAGCTCTCTTCCCTCTGTCGCTCTCTTTTACTTACACACATACACACACTCACACACAATAAACTAGCACACCAAACAGCGTCAGTAAAACATCTCACCAGTCGCTGTGTCTGACATCTCCATCATTTCTCTCTCTATAATCAGACAATCAGCTGCTGCTGTGAGAGAGGAATAATCACAGCAGAAAGGTCAGCTGATGGAGAGATGTTTTATGTTGAATAGATGTCTAATCTTCTACAAACCCTGAGAACATTTACGTCCCTTTAAAGTTATTATTACTAAAAGGCAATTCCCGTGAATAATGCTGATATATACTACCAGAAAGAAAAGTTACAACATCATTGTGAGTCATAAAAATACCAGTGGCGAACCGTGTCTATCACAGCTGGACCTTCTGTTAACACACACATCTCCGTTTTCTTCAAAATTTCACTTTTTGTTTCTCCAGAATTTGGCTTTTCTTTTTAAATCATTTTGTGACATGCGCACTGAAGAGACTTGCAATTATTTGCCCTAGACTTCTGCTTTCAGACGTAGTTAATTATGAAGTTATTACCCTATTCGATAATAATCCAATGCAGAGGCAATCATGTAATATAAAACATTATTTTATATTAAATATTTGTATATGTATTTATATAGTCTTAAAATTACAACCGGCCCTTTGAGTGCAACCATAATGCTGATGTGGCCCGTGATGAGATTGAGTTTGACACCCCTGGGGCCTATACTACGAACCTGGTTCAACCTAACCTGGATATGTTTGAGTTAGCCGGTTGGCCTAATCCAAAACATACGCGCTCTCGCTAAACGGTCCTACGACGCTGGTTATCAAGTGGATCGCTCAAGCCAGCCGTGTCCTATCTAGTTAGGTGCGCGTTCACATGAAAGGGGTGGGATCTGGAGCATTCGACCAATCACAAACATGGAGAAGCGCACTGACAGCGCAGCGTCATACTTCCTGAATGAAAAGTGAACTTTAATACTAGTCAAAAATGAAGAAGTTAAACTTTAAACATCCATGACTTAAACACTTGATCAGGATCAAAGCACATAGCTGCACCTGCAAGGTGAATACAGCTGGAAAAAGAAAAAGTGTTTGAACGCGTACATTAACAGGTTTATGATATCACTGCCCGTCTAAAACACGATCTGACTTTAATTACATTTGTCTCGAGTGTTTCGTCAACTTAATGTGTTGCTTAATATAATACTTCTGCATACAGTATGTGACACTGTGAGTGTTGCACGGCCAGATACGGCTCAGCTGACTCAGATAAGGAGATATATAATACATTATGAAGTGATATGCTGCGGACTGTACTTAATGTACTCTGATCCGGTTACTTATGTTGTGGCCGATATTTAAGTAAGCTTTCTTAACGCTAATGTTATAATAGTCAGATTGCTCTGAAGATGGAGGTGATATTCTATTCATGTTCACGTTCACACAGTCGGTGATTTTTGCCGGCCGTCTTTCCTGCGACGGCAGCTTTTCTGTATTTCCTTTCTCCTGTAATATGACTTGATCGCTTTAAACTCCGCACACTGAGCTCTGATTGGTCAGCAGGCGGTGCTTTCACTGAGTTGAGCTCTTAGCCTGCAACCTAACCTGGTCCCGACCAGGTTAGCCGCTAAGCATAAGTTACCATGGAGATCTAGCCTGCTAAAAAGAGAACCAGCTTTGTAGGACCGGAAAGCCGGAGTTTCCCCTGAATTTAGCCGGCTAAGCGAAAGTCCTGCTTCGTAGTATACCCCCCCTGATCTAGATCCTCTGTCTCTCCCCAGTTAACTTGCGGGCCTTCTAGAACACCCTGGAACCGAGGGAAACTCTGAAAGAACACGCCCATCGGCTACAAATCAATATATGATTGGTTGATCAAACTGTCAGTCCAAACCAGTCCAAACATACACTCTCATTCAGTGCAACGGCCAGGGCATTCTATCAAGGATGTAAAATACCTTGGTTGAAGGATATTCTACCCAGAGACCCAGAACAAGATCTGATTGGTTGCTTTCTTTTCAAACACAAACCCACTGAAATGCGTAGTGCATGGTCCGAGAAGGACAAACAAATCAACGTAACACTGACTGTAATATACAGATCAACAACACAGATTCTCATTTACATTTTATTCATAATTAAATCGATTTTTTGTTTGTTTTATCTGAGTGTTCCAGGGGCAGGCCCGGCTCCAGGATGAAATGACTGAGGGGGCTGTTAAAAAATCAGAGGGGGCGATTTTTCAAATATTTTAGATTTTTTTTTTCTCACAACAACGAAAAATACTGGCAATGTAATGAATTGACACACAAAGCTTTTTTCCTTCTCACTGCTCTACAATATATTTGCTTCTTTATTTGTATTCCGGATTTACCCCTCTCGTTCTGTTCTTTTCCTCTGATCTTTAATAATAGATAGTACATTATCAGATGGCTGCACTTTGGTTAACAGACTAACATTGATTTGAATTTATACATTGATTTCCTCATGTATAAATTGCAGGCTCTGTAATTATACCATAACCTTTTCTCCTCTATCACTTAACTCATCTTCCTATCAAATGTACTTACTTACTATCTACTCTATGTCAGGATTAAAGAACAATTATTCTGGGTTGACCCCTCTCATTCTGTTCTTTTCCTCTGATCTTTAATAACAGATAGTACATTATGGCTGCACTCTGGTTAACAGACTAACATTGATTTCCTCCAGTTATAAATTGGCTCTGTAATTATACCATAACCTTTTCTCCTCTATCCCTTAACTCGTCTTCCTATACAGATGTTACTTACTTACTATCTATCTAGAAAAATGTATCTGGTTGATTTTTTATTTCCAGGATTGAATGTTCAAACCAAGGCCTAACACCTGGCATTTCATAAGAAAGTGACTAATATATAAACCAAATGTAATATTGGATAAAACACTACACCAAATGGACAGACACAGATTAAAAGTAAAGTCGCCTGGTTTGTAAAACTGCCATGAGAAAAAGCAAATCAATGTTCCACAATCCGCCACTAGATGTCGCTCATTGTACCAATACAGATTACCACAACAGAGCTGTGCAAATAAATTCCCCCCTGGGGACAATCAACCTAATCTAAACTAATGTAATATTCAATCCCATACTTGGCGATTGAGAACATACATTCGTAATTTACCTCGTTTAAAGTACTTTTGTTGTAATACTATGGATTTAGTTGACACTACTCGCCGAGTTTCTTTTGTCCAATATCTCGCGGGCAGGTACATTGAATTAGAAGAAGTAGAAGAGAGACCAACGGAGAGAGACTAACTTATGGCAACACAAAAGAAAACATGGGAGCGGTGGAGATGAGGAGGTGTCGGCTGAAGCCAGTCCCCAACTCCGGAGACTTCCGGCCGGGGACTTCAGGTGGCAGTATACGCCGTGAAGTTGTTTGCGGCCTGCCAGTAAACCAGAAGAAGAAGAAGAAGAAGAAGAAGAAGAAGAAGAAAGAAGAAGAAGAAGAAGAAGAAGAAGAAGAAGAAGAAGAAGAGAAGAAGAAGAAGAAGAAGAAGAAGAAGAAGAAGAAGAAGAAGAAGAAGAAGAAGAAGAAGAAATACGCTAACGCTACAAAAGACACAACACTGTTACTCTGTTTTTACTGACATGTAATATTTTATTTCACATTGTTCTGTTTTTTAACGCACATTCAAAAACGGGAACATTTTCGTGAGTTTCAACCGGGGGTACCGGCCACCAAAAACGGGGACTTTGCCTGGAAAACGGGGACGTTTTGGTCACTGTGTGAAAACTGTGTTTACAGCTAAGCACACACGCTAACATTAAGACTACAAGCTCACTTGGGGTTGAGGCTTGTTTACACGTTGCTTGACCCACACATCTGATCTAAACAGAGTAACGTGCGTTGGGGAAAATAATTATTTAAAGTTATTTAATAATTGTGACATTTATTGTACTTTTTGATGGATGAATGATGCTCAAGGTGAGGGGGCAAATAAGACAACTGAGGGGACAATGCCCCCTTTTGCCCCCTCGTGGCGCCGGGCCTGTCCTGGGTATTCCCTGAATACCTTGAAGGCCCTGACGGTTCGCCACTGAAAAATACATATTGTGGGTAGAATTAAGAGCGAATACTCAGAAATTCCAAGATTAAAGTCATAATTTTATTGGAAAAAACCTGGATAATTGTTCTCATGATAAAGTATCAATATCGGGGACTGTCTCTGAGATTGACCTCACACATTTGGAAGAAAAAGATAGCAAAGTGATCGGATTACACACAAAACTCCACATTGTCTTTCAAAAAGATTATTTAAGCCCTAAGAGTTCATAAATATTCAGGCATCTGTTCTTGCGAGGTTGATAGACACTTTTTTCACTTTAAGGAGAGTGGTTTTTACAGCGCTACACAGTAATTTGTGCTCCTTTGGGTTCATTTTCTGTTTCACATCACTTGTAAATATTACCTGTCAACTCCTCACTGTGAAGAAAAGAAAGGAAGACTCCACTGAGAAAAACATCTTTGAAATGTCTTTTGAATTGACATCTGTGAGACATTTAGGTCTTAACATGAGACAACGCAGGTGGCAGCTGACTTACAGTATGAACTTTTACTTGCTATAAATAAACGTGTTTCCAAAATGATTGCAAGGCGTTCGATCATTACATCAAAAGTGTGCAGAGAGGCGGAGAGCCGACGGAAACGGAGGGGAGGGAAGAGGAACACCTCACTTTAAGACACTGTGCATATCAAGTCTGAGAAGATTAAGTGCAAGAGAAAAGAGGGATTGTTCAACAAGCTATTATGGCATCAAGCTTTTCCATTAATTAAGAAAGAGCACATCTAAATAATACCAAACAGAAAACATACTGACACCGATTCCATTAGATTTTCCATTTGTATGAAAACCCAGCAAAACAGAACAAAGTTAAATTCATCAAGGAAAACAATTGATGCCCTGAGTTTAAAGGTCCCACGTCACGGCCGTTTCCACTGAACATAGTTCCATTGTTGAGGTCTACGAGAATAGATTTAAATTGTTCAATGTTCCAAACTCACATTGGTTTCTCACAGCATCTCTGTATAGTCTGTGTATTCACTCTCTGTCCTGAACGGCTTGTTGGAGCTCCTCCCCCCCCTCCCTGTGAGCCCAGTGTGCTCTGATTGGTCGGGACGTTGGGAGGCTCGTTGCTGCGAGGAGCGGACAGGTTTCCGGGTCGGCGATACAGCGAGAACAAGCGAAACTCATCCTGAGCACACACACACTCACAGGCGAAGTGAAAACAATAAGTGTGGATTGATATTGAGAAAGAAAGAGGTTGATAACGCTGTGAGAACGGGTCTGCAGAGAGCATTTCTCCGCCATCCCAACTCGTCTATTACCAGCGTTCAGGGAGCTCCATGCAAGTCAATGGGACTCCTGCTAGTTAGCCAAGGGGTCCTGGTGTGGGAGGGGCTCCGCGGATTGGTCCATTTGTTGTTGATCTGGGTGTTCACACGTCACAGAACCCAGGAAGCAAACAATGGAGAAAGAGAAATCCCCACCGAGGCGTTCTGGGGCAGCACAGACAGGTCTTCTCTGTGTTAGAGTTCTACTCGCTACAGGGTGTACTTTGAGGGTTTGTGACTGCAGACCGTTTACATGCAGAAAAACCTTCATAACACGAGGGGACGGGTGATAACCGGAAAAGCATGACATGGGACCTTTAAAGGGACGGGACATCTCTAAGTGGTCGACAAATCACAACAGAGCCGGTCAGCTAACCAATCAGAGCAGACTGGGCCCTGGTTTCAGACAGAGGGTGAAAAGAGGCAGTATGAGAAACATAAAGAGCTTTTTGAACATTAAAGCATGGAGACATGTCCCAGTAGAGACACTACATACTGATATGAATCTGAAAATAATAGGGCTCTTTAACAGGGAGTTTGAGACTCAAGTGTGCGTGCATTGGGCAGCTTCTCTACCTGAAGAGCTCCCTTTAGGACATTTCATCTTGTTTCCCACCGAAAAGACCCTAGAAGCTACTTTATCAGGTTGTATTTGGGAGGCATCAGTGACAGTGCAGCTTCCAGCTGAGAGTTTCCGCTGTGTCACCATTTCCTGGCAGTCCCTGAACTGTGACAGGAGCCCTTTATCTTCTTACACCTTGGATTACAGCTACACACTCTGCATGTATACGTGTGTGTTGTGAGTGGGGTGTAGGGGGGAAAGCTGGAGGGTTGTCTGCCGTAGAAATTGTCAACAAGCCGAGGGTGAAATCTCAGCAGCTTGTCCTAGGCAGATGCTCTCATCACTGACGGATCAAAATACAGCAGACTTACACCAACGTGGTAAAGGTGACGTTACATGTTATGGTCAGTTGTATTTGTGGCATCTTACTACATGTATTGCATTTGAACCACGGGTTAAATACGACATTTCAGATCCAAACCTCCAAATAAACAAATGGCACTTCATTGAAACTTGCAGAAACTCAAGTCCCGCCCCCTCAACTTATTAACATGCACTGTCCCTGTTAAATAAATAAATACAGTTAATGCATGTATATAGGTCCTGTGTGTGCATGTGTGTATTAAGCGCCTATGTGTGTAGGTGTAAAATAATACAAGTGAGAAGAACTCAAATTACCCTTGGAAAGTAATCTTAAAACACGACTGTATACAATGTAAGGTGTCCGTGAAGGTTGTGACACCAATGTGAAGTGTCTTTACATTGAAATGGCATGTTTAAAGGTCCCTAGGTCTCAAAACATTCCAGCATTACCCATAATCCCCTCTGTTTCAGCCCTGTTTCCAAAGTGCTGATTCTCTGTCTGTTACTTTAGATGAAAATAAGGAGCCCCTCTCCACGCCCCTCTGAGAGAGGTTTGGATACAAAGAACTCAATGGAGCTCTAGGAGGAGATTCAGGTGATAAGGGGGGGGGGGGTTACCTTGTTGCTGATTGGCTAATGGTTACACAAGACAACACATCGTTATGACATCATAAAGTGGCCCAAATCTGATCAGCTCATTTTCAGACAGGTTTTTATAGAAATTGATCAAAAAGAGAGAAAATCTTTGTTCCTGAAACTTTCAGAGTCTCTTTCCACAGAGGGGACACATGTTGATGTAGAAGAGACATGAAGAAGAGGGGACACATGTTGATGTAGAAGAGACATGAAGAAGAGGGGACACATGTTGATGTAGAAGAGACATGAAGAAGAGGGGACACATGTTGATGTAGAAGAGACGTGAAGAAGAGGGGACACATGTTGATGTAGAAGTGACATGAAGAAGAGGGGACACATGTTGATGTAGAAGAGACATGGAGAAGAGGGGACACATGTTGATGTAGAAGAGACATGAAGAAGAGGGGACACATGTTGATGTAGAAGAGACATGAAGAAAAGGGGACACATGTTGATGTAGAAGAGACATGGAGAAGAGGGGACACATGTTGATGTAGAAGAGACATGAAGAAGAGGGGACACATGTTGATGTAGAAGAGACATGAAGAAGAGGGGACACATGTTGATGTAGAAGAGACGTGAAGAAGAGGGGACACATGTTGATGTAGAAGAGACATGAAGAAGAGGGGACACATGTTGATGTAGAAGTGACATGGAGAAGAGGGGACACATGTTGATGTAGAAGAGACATGAAGAAGAGGGGACACATGTTGATGTAGAAGAGACATGAAGAAGAGGGGACACATGTTGATGTAGAAGAGACGTGAAGAAGAGGGGACACATGTTGATGTAGAAGAGACATGAAGAAGAGGGGACACATGTTGATGTAGAAGTGACATGGAGAAGAGGGGACACATGTTGATGTAGAAGAGACATGAAGAAGAGGGGACACATGTTGATGTAGAAGAGACATGAAGAAGAGGGGACACATGTTGATGTAGAAGATACATGATGAAGTGCATTTAAGTATAACAGGAAAAAGCACTGGGCAAAAGTATAAAGTGCAAAATGACATATCTTAAGAAAATATCACACAGGCTGAGTAGTACTCCTCGAATTGAACAATCAGTCAAGTGCCTCTTCCATGAAGTGATTTTGTTGTCATTGTGTCCTGCCAGTCTCTATGACAATGATAAGGACGAGGCTGAAAGAAACCACTGAGAACGCATTGTAAAAGGCCTCGATGTGAAGCAGAGACAAAGTCAGACAAAAAAACAGTCACTCTCAGACAAAAGACTGCCGACAACGAACACTGACACTCTTACACTAATCAGTTGCCGGAGTTTTAAAGCCTGGAAACCTAGAGACTCCCAACCCCGGCCAGAAGCAGCCTGCCAACACACAATCCCATTAGCGTGACATCTCTAAAGTGCATTTTACTCACTGGCACAATACATCCCAAATGTCACGTCTCCTGGTGCTGTTGTAATAAGCCATTAGTTGCCAACTGGCGGCTGCACCTCGCGAGTGGCGCACAGTTTCGGCACCAGCTGTGCAGCATTACCATCTGCAGCAATAACTGAGCTCCACCAGCAGGGGTGTAGCAAGCAATTATGGTCCCGCATGGAGCAGAGTGACATTTATCTCTCCTCAACACATGGATGTTTTTCTTCACAGCTTTAGTTTAAAACCTCCGTCAAAACTGGGGTTCCACAAAACTCAGGAAAGGAGGTTTTATTCCGTACGAGAAAAACCCTTTAGTGTGAGGAGAATATCATCCAAGATAAAGGTGCCCGGTTGCTTTTTGGAGTTTCCCTTTCCTGTAGTGTTATATCCGTGTGTGTGCATGTACATCCGTGTGTTCCCTCCAAAGGGAGTGTTTCTCCCACACACTCCCCCCCCTACCTGTAACACCTCCTTTGGACTCCTTTGTTTACTTCTGTAATATAGTGACATCATTATAGGCGCTTTCACACCGGAGTACTTTTACCCGTGCTTTTTCCCGTTTAGTTCCGTTACTTAGTTCAGAGAACTTTTACCCCCATTTTCAGTCCCTGCTAGAGAGGTGGTGCTTTCCTGGGGAGAAAAAAGTACCAATTTCTGATTGGCGATTGGCAATTTCTGATTGGCTGGGCGAATTGCAAACCACGCCCCGTAAAACTCTGAAAAGTTGTTTGAAGCCGCCATTGTAGTTGCTGGCATTAGCATTATTAGCATTATTAGCATTAGCCCCGCGCACCAACGGAGAGAGAGTAACTTATGGCAACACAAAATAAAACATGGGAGCGGTGGAGCGGTGGAGATGAGGAGGTGTCGGCGTTCTGGCGATTTACTCGGAAGGCTTCAGTAGAAGCTGCTGGGACTCCCAACTCCGGGGACTTCCGGCCGGGGACTTCGGGTGGCAGAATACACCGTGAAGTTGTTTGCGGCCTGCCAGTAAACCCAAAGCAGAAGAAGAAGAAGTGACGTCAGCGGCTTAATTTACGTAATCTTCCCTCAGGGATCTTATTCCGGTGTGAACGCGATCGGCTCTTAGTTCCATGGGGGAACTAAGTTCTGGGAACTAAGTACGGCAAAGTACTTGGTGTGAAAGCAGCTTTTGATACACTCGTGCTGCTATTGGCTAGCGCTATAGCACATTGTACGTGGACATCTCAAGAGGTTGACCAATCACAACAGAGCCGGCCAGCTAACCAATCAGAGCAGACTGGACTCTGGTTTCAGACAGAGGGTGAAAAGAGGTGCTGCAGCACAGGCAGTATGAGAACAAGAAAGAGCTTTTTGAACATTAAAGCATGGAGACATGTAGAGACACTACATACTGATATACACCTGAACATCAGCAGGAGAGGACTCTTTAAAGTAGAGACACTACATACTGATATCACCCTGGAGAATTCTGTCTTTTTTCACAGTATGTTGCTATGTCAGAGGAGCCTGGGATTTATTGTTTTGCATGAGACAATAAAGCCTTTGAATCTTTGGATCTTGAATGCTTTGACAATCAAACTACAGCCACAATCAAAACACTGAATCTCCGGCAGTTCCACCTCCACCTCCTTCTTCTTCTTGAGCGTCTCCTCCTGAGCACACAGCAGCACTTGAGCAGTTTCCAGTAAACGGACCGTCTCGATCCGACGGCGGTCAGTTCGAGCCGGCTGCAGCGGACCGGAGGGCTGCCAACAACGGCCTGGAGGAAAGCCAAGCGTTGCCACGGTGACAGAGCTGCGAATAAATTCTCTTTGTATTGTTACCAAGGCAACAACTGTGGATAGGTGGGGAGGATGGATTGATGGAGAGAAAGGGAAAGAGAAAAGGAAAGAGAAATAAAGGGGAGAGTAAAAATAGGATAAGGCGAGAGGAGGAAGAAGAAGAGATTGTTGTTTGAGATGCAGAGATAAGAGGCTTCATTATTCCCTCCATCTCTGCCCTGTTTATTCTGGATGGTTCCCTCCAGTGCGTGGGAGAATTTACAGTTTGCTGTAACCTCATCCCAAGCAAAGTTACTCAGCAGATTCCTTTGAGTCAGATAGAAGGAGTAGCACAAACAGAACACAATAAGTCAATGGCTGCCTTTCACAAATGTATGTCTCGAGGCTGGGTAGAGAGTTCTTCTAACTCGGTAGACATTTTTAAAAAGGCTTTATTATGTTTTTTGGGTTTTCCCTTTCCTTTCGTGTGTTATAGGTTTTTGTGAGAATCCCATTAGATATTTACACCGCCCGAAACGCCTCCATTGGACTCCTTTGTTTACTTTTACATTACATTACATTGCATTTAGCTGACACTTTTTCCAAAGCGACTTACAATAAGTGCGTTCGACCAACAAAATACAAACTTGAAGAAAACAGAATCATAAAGTACATCAGGTTTCATAGAGCAAAAACATTTCAAGTGCTACTCAACTGGCTTTAGATAAGCCAGTCCTTTATTAGTATATAAGTGCTCTGTTAGCAGTTCTTTGTTAGTAATTCTATCGCTCGAAGTGGAGTCGAAAGAGATGTGTTTTCAGTCTGCGCCGGAAGGTGTGTAAGCTATCTGCTGTCCTGAGGTCAATGGGGAGCTCATTCCACCATCTTGGAGCCAGGATAGCAAACCCACGTGTTTTTGCTGATGGGAACTTGGGTCCCCCTCGCAGCGAGGGTGCAGCGAGCCGTTTGGCTGATGCAGAGCGAAGTGCACGCGCTGGGGTGTACAGTTTAACCATGTCCTGGATGTAGGAAGGGCCAGATCCATTCGCAGCATGATATGCAAGTACCATTGTCTTGAAGTGGATTCTAGCAGTTACCGGAAGCCAGTGGAGGGAGCGGAGGAGCGGAGTGGTGTGGGGGAATTTAGGAAGGTTGAAGACCAGACGAGCCGCTGCATTCTGGATGAGCTGCAGAGGTCGGATGGCACATGCAGGTAGACCAGCCAGGAGGGAGTTGCAGTAGTCTAGGCGTGAGATGACGAGAGCCTGGACCAGAACCTGCGTGGCTTTCTGGGTCAGCTGGGGACGCATCCTCCTGATGTTGTAGAGCGTGTATCTGCAGCAGCGGGTTGTAGCAGCGATGTTTGCAGTGAAGGACAGGTTGTTATCTAGGGTCACACCCAGATTCCTTGCAGTCTGGGTCGGGGAAACAACAGAGGTGCCGATGTTGATTCTCAGGTCAAGAGAGGGACAATCTTTTCCCGGAAGGAAAAGCAGTTCAGTCTTGTCAAGGTTGAGCTTGAGATGATGATCAGACATCCACTGAGAGATGTCAGCTAAACAAGCAGAGATGCGTGCGACGACCTGGGTCTCTGAGCGGGGAAAGGACAGAATTAATTGGGTGTCATCAGCGTAGCAGTGGTATGAAATACCATGCGGGCTAATGACAGATCCGAGCGAGTTTGTGTACAGGGAGAAGAGGAGGGGACCAAGAACAGAGCCCTGAGGGACCCCTGTAGTTAATTGACAAGGGTCGGACTCGGACCCTCTCCAAGTAACGCTGTAGGTGCGGTCTTTGAGGTATGAGGTGAGGAGGGAAAGTGCAGAGCCTGAAACTATTGGAGAGTGCGAAGGAGGATCTGATGGTTCACCGTGTCGAATGCAGCAGACAGGTCCAACAGGATGATGACAGGGGAGAGGGAGGCTGCTTTAGCAGTGTGCAGTTCCTCAGTGACAGCAATGAGAGCAGTTTCTGTGGAGTGACCTGCCTTGAAACCAGACTGGAGCGGATCCAGAAGGTTGTTCTGATGGAGAGAGCAGGAGAGTTGTCTAAAGACAGCGCGTTCAAGTGTTTTAGACAGGAACAGGAAGAGAGAGACAGGCCTGTAGTTTATAACATCAGACGGGTTGAGAGTGGGTTTCTTCAGGAGAGGGTTTACTCTTGCCTCCTTGAGACTGTTTGGAAAGTGACCAGAAGTTAGAGAAGTGTTGATGAAATGGGTGAGAAACGGTAGAATATCAGGAGCGATAGTCTGAAGGAGGTTTGAGGGGATAGGGTCCAGAGGACAGGTGGTAGGGCGGGTAGAGGTAATGAGGGTAAGAACCTCACTTGGCGAGAGAGGGGAAAAGGAGGTTAGTGTGTGGGTGGAAGGAGGGTCTGGTGACCCAGCGGTGAGTAAAGGTGAGTCAGAAAAAGAAGAACGAATATCATCAACCTTTTTTTCAAAGTGGTTAACAAAGTGGACAGAGAGAGTCCAGAGAGGATGAGAGAGCAGAGAGGAGAGTTTCTGCAGCAGAGTTTGGAGGCAGAAGTTGGAACGAGTCAGAGGAAGGGAGGGCTGAGAGAACCGATGAGGCAAAGGTAGAGGGGGAGAGGGAACGGAGGAACATACAGTAGTAACGTCACTATATTACACTCGCGCTTCTATTGGCGAACGCTGTAACACATTGTACGTGATAGGCTAAGGGGCGTGACATCTCTAAGCGGTTGACCAATCACAACAGAGCCGGCCAGCTAACCAATCAGAGCAGACTGGGCTCTGGTTTCAGACAGAGGGTGAAAAGAGGTGCTGCAGCAGCATTAAAGCATTGACACAGATACTACACAAACCTGGACATGACATTTAGGGCCTCTTTAAAGCCCTGTTTAAAGCAGCATCCTCTGTATGCGTCTCCTCCCTCTCTATCATCTGTCTCCCCCGTGTCTCATTCCTCTGGAGCTTTCAAGAGTTATGAATTGTGACTTTATCGTGATAACTTTTGAACCGCATTCCCTCGGGGCATCAGTAATCCCCACTGCGTTTTGAATTGATTGCATAAATCTTAGGAGCAATAATAACACAGCCCAAGTGTTTCCTCTCAGCATTACTGGATTGTGCATATGTTTGTAAGATGCACACATTCTCTTTTAAATGGCTCTGCACTTCTACATAGCTACACTTTAATAAATATAAAGAATAATGTAGTCATTTTACATTATTGCAAGTAAAGTAAAGTTCAAGTTGAGCATGAATGGCTTTATTTCACTGTGCTCTTGGTTACATGTGACTTTTATGCAGATTTATGCAACCCTCCGTTTTTACGGCTGGCTCGTTACTCAAAGCAACTGGAAATGTCTCGCCCCCAATTCACACGCAGCTCCACACATCCTAATGCGCACGAGGCAGCGAGATTAGAGGGAAATTGAAACAAATCAAATCCGCCGAGATTGCAGCTTGGAGGAAAAGTGTTCTATCGCAAGCATCGCATCTCGTCTCCTCTAATTGCCTGGAGACAATGAGCCACTTGGAGGACTTCAGCTCTGTGCAAAGTCTTTGAAACCCCCGTGGACTGGCACGTCTGGTCAGCTTTTAACGTGCCCGTGTGAAGTGGTTGCCTTTTTTTTTTTACTGTGCCGCCGAAATGACAGAATAAATGAGCACAGCAGGAGAGAAGAGGAAGGAGAGAAGAGGAAGGAGAAAGCTGCCGCCTTTGTTTTAATTGATATTCCAGCCGGGGAGTCAGAATATTCAAATGTCAGGGAGCTCTGTTATCTCACAGAGATCAGGGGATAGGTGAACGAGAAGCGCCGAGAGGTCTCACTCTGCTACAACTCCTCATATGCAAACATATGCACATGTGCACTCAGGCATACTCCCATCGCAAACATGCAAATCCACCCGTTCCAGACAGGCAGTCCAACTCCCGCTGCGACCTCTCCCTCACACAAACACCTCTCTGCACACGCACTCGCTCTGCCACTCACACACTTCTCCTCTGTGTTCTCATAGCATGTTTTGCTGGCAGGTGAGTGAAGGCTATTAGCTCAGCGCAGTCTCTCCTGCTGTCTGCCAGGCTCAAATACAAAGACGGATCACTGTTTCAAATCGATATCGCTGTGGTCGGATCCGGGCAGAGAAAAGTGTGTATTAAGCCTCAGCTAATGCCACATCCCATTAGCTGTTCCCTGCTCCCTCCCAGACTACTATCTGACTCTCTATAAGGTGTCCGTCTCACACACAGGAATAACCTCGCCAATTACACATTATTCCCTAAATGCAAGAACAACAGATTCATTCGCTTGTTTTGCCAAAATGATCTCGCTTTGGAGAACTACAACTGCTCTAATCACATATTCTGCAACACACACCTTCTACTTGTGAGGACACTGATTGACATATTGTTTTCCCAATAAACCTTATCCTAACATTAACTAAATGCCTAACCCCAACACTAAGCTAAAACAATTATAATAACTTTAACAATGAATCTGTAGACTCCGTTATCAAATATTCCCTCAAACATCACATGTGAGTGACCCAGAGTCTGTAGATAACTACCGATGTGATGCCAAAACTATTCTTGATATCCTCAACGAAGAAAGGCCGGGTAATAATCATGCATCAAAGAAGAACCATTCGAAAGCGAAACCTCAAACAGACAAAGCTACATCAAAAATGTGAAGGAATCTAGAGTTGGATTTTCTAGCCCTCGTTGAGTTCGAGAGAAAGACGAACTTTCAATGTGTTTACAAACAGAAAACCATCACATCGTACTTGTTGTGCCCTTTAAAAGCCTCAAGTACGCCTACTTTAAAGTCTTTCTAAAGGCGAGGAGAAAAGTGAGATTAAGTGCCCTCACTTTCCGAAAATGTACTTACTCTGAATGCGTAAAAACTCAAATACACACACACACACACACACACACACACACACACACACACACACACACACACACACATACCATGTATACATCACTTCAGGGGACATTACATTGACTTACATGCATTTCCTGGAGACTTATCCTAACCTTAACCATAACCAACACATGCCTAACCCTTACCCTTACCCTAACCCTAACCCTCACCCTAATCCTAACCAAGTCTTCACCCTAAAATTAATGATTCCCCTTATGGGGACCTCCAATTTGTCCCCATAAGGGAAGCCAGTCCCCACACGTGACTATGTAAACAGATGTAGGTCCCCACAAGTATAGTAATGCAAGACCACACACACACACACACACACACACACACACACACACACACACACACACACACACACTGACAAACACACGCGCGTAAATAAGCCTAGGCCTAACTTCTGCTGCAGGCCATGTGAGCTGAACAGCGCCAGTTTTGCACTGAGACTTAATGGGGAATCAATTAAGTCACAAATAATAACTTGCAAATGCATTAATACTTGCACAGCTACACACACACACACACACACACACACACACACACACACACACACACACACACACACACACACACACACACACACACACACACACACACTTCAGACCTTCTTCTGATAAAGCGCTACAAGAATATACAGTTTAGTCCCTTGTTGACATTATTTGCTCACGTTCCAACACCGGGTGTATTAACGCACAGACACCGGGTGTATTAACGCACAGACACCGGGTGTATTAACGCACAGACACCGGGTGTATTAACGCACAGACACCGGGCGTATTAACGCACAGACACCGGGTGTATTAACGCACAGACACCGGGTGTATTAACGCACAGACACCGGGTGTATTAACGCACAGACACCGGGTGTATTAACGCACAGACACCGGGTGTATTAACGCACAGACACCGGGTGTATTAACGCACAGACACCGGGCGTATTAACGCACAGACACCGGGCGTATTAACGCACAGACACCGGGCGTATTAACGCACAGACACCGGGTGTATTAACGCACAGACACCGGGTGTATTAACGCACAGACACCGGGTGTATTAACGCACAGACACCGGGCGTAATAACGCACAGACACCGGGCGTATTAACGCACAGACACCGGGCGTATTAACGCACAGACACCGGGCGTATTAACGCACAGACACCGGGTGTATTAACGCACAGACACCGGGCGTAATAACGCACAGACACCGGGCGTATTAACGCACAGACACCGGGCGTATTAACGCACAGACACCGGGCGTATTAACGCACAGACATCGGGTGTATTAACGCACAGACACCGGGCGTAATAACGCACAGACACCGGGCGTATTAACGCACAGACACCGGGTGTATTAACGCACAGACACCAGGTGTATTAACGCACAGACACCGGGTGTATTAACATGTGCAAAAAGACAAGGAATGTTGAGAGGGCTCACTTTATGAAAGCATGCACATTTACATTCTCCTACAAGTTATGAAGTGAACGCCAGCAGCTACAATACTACAGTGCAATTACATGTATGTGCAGCAGAAGGTGTGCTTCCTGCTTCTCTTACTGCATATGTTATCATGCAAAACACATTTTGAGCCCCAGAGGAAAGTCGTGCCCTATAATGAAGTTATGCGGCGCCTGTGAAGTCATTTACTGCTTATTTGGTATTTTGAGATGTAGTTCTAAAACGACCAGAAAATGCTATTTGACACAACACTGGCTCCTTATCACCAGAGGTCAAAAGGATTTACATTATGTACTGATGTACATTTTTATATTTATGATAATGGTGTTTTTCTCTGTATTTCTCTCCCAAGGCGATATCCCCAATGAATACATATTGAGTCAGAATCAACCTCCTTTGTATTGCAGCCTTGCAGGACACATTACGAGTCATTACGACAACATTCACCAATGCTATCTCCACTCTGCAGCAGATTTGATATTCCAACAAATGTGACATGGAGTTATTTCATGCCACCAAATAAGACCAATCAAGAGCAGGTGGTTAGTGGGGATTGTATTTCTTATTATTAAAAGGTGTGAGGACTGCAGCACCCATTCGGTTACCAGGTGGCAGCTCCAAATTACCTCCTGCCACGACAGCTGCGACAACTTATACAAGAATGTGAAAGAAAAAAAAAACATGTCTGTGACATTCCACACCGAGTCTGACAGAGAGAAATGTCCGAGTTCAGAATGCGAATACTTTGTTGGGCTGTTTTAATGAGCTTTGCCAGCAGCCCGCGGTAAAAGAGCAGTTGGATCCAGTGATAATGAGAAGCATAATGCCGCTTCATGCCCTCCATCATAAGACCTGAGAGTTGGCTTCACTCGAAAGTAAAGTTAAAAGAAAGTCCTACACTCGGAACCGTTTGGTGTGAGGGCAGAAATTAGAAATGCATCGACGAGAGTTGCAAAAACACTGGATTTGTCGGGTATTTTTGTGATGCAACAGCTCGTTTTGATGATTTTACTTCCAAGTTGTTTATTACCAGTCATCCTCAGGCTAAGTTATTTGACACAATCGTTCTTATATTTCATCACCGTCATCATGGCCGATTTTATCCTATGAACAAAGAATTCAAATAGATCCTTTCAAAGGCCTTTTGTGCCTCCTATTCAGTCATTCGCCAAAAGCTCTCTCCCTAATTTAATAACTAACCGACGGATGAAAGAGACGTTCCCCTGTGTCGAGAGTCAACTGTCTTTTCTGATGCGAGAGTTTCAACTCTCATCAAAGACGTATGCCCTTTGTAACCCATGCTGTTGTGTGCTGTGAATTTCATTGAGTGACACATCACCAGAGATTACACGCAGAAGCATCGATGCTGTCACGGGATATGTGAGGAAGTTGGACCCTAATGCAAAACAGAAAGGAACGCAGGTAAGAACAAAAGGCGAGCTTTGTTCAAGGAAAGCTGGTTCATAAATGTTAATCAAAGGTAATAACAAAGTATACTCGGGTGATGCAGGGAACACCAGCAGCAAATCCAAAGGGAGAACATGGACGAGTAGAACGTTGGAAATATTGACAACCGACTGACGGAAAACACCGGGAAGATAGGCGAATACACACAGAACTATTTATATTGGCAAGACACACTGGAGAGGGCTGGCAGAAACAAAAGAGGCGCTTTCACACCGGAGTACTTTTCCCAGGAATAGTTCCGATAGTTCCTGGGGTTTTGCGTTCACACCAAAAAGAGCCGGAACTAGAACTTTTTTTTTGCAAACCTTTTCACCCCTTTGTAGGCCCTGCTAGAGAGGTGGTACTTTCCTGGGGAGAAAAGGGTTCTAATTTCTGATTGGCTGGGCGGATTGCAAACCACGGCCCGTAAAGTCAGAAAAGTTTTTGTGAAGCCGCCATTTTCTTTGCTCGCATTAGCATTATTAGCATTATTAGCATTAGCCCCGCGCACCAACGGAGAGAGACTAACTTATGGCAACACAAAAGAAAATATGGGAGCGGTGGAGATGAGGAGGTGTCGGCGTTCTGGTGATTTACTCGGAAGTGTGTGTGTGTGTGTGTGTGTGTGTGTGTGTGTGTGTGTGTGTGTGTGTGTGTGTGTGTGTGTGTGTGTGTGTGTGTGTGTGTGTGTGTGTGTGGTGTGTGTGTGTGTGTGTGTGTGTGGTGTGTGTGTGTGTGTGT
The DNA here is from genome assembly GCF_902827115.2 of Pseudochaenichthys georgianus. NCBI lineage: Eukaryota > Metazoa > Chordata > Actinopteri > Perciformes > Channichthyidae > Pseudochaenichthys > Pseudochaenichthys georgianus. Next base: position 25,359,698 of record NC_047521.1, on the reverse strand, counting down.
GTGTGTGTGTGTGTGTGTGTGTGTGTGTGTGTGTGTGTGTGTGTGTGTGTGTGTGTGTGGTGTGTGTGTGTGTGTGTGTGTGTGTGTGTGTGTGTGTGTGTGAGTGAGTAACAGCTCCGCGGACCTAACTTTACCCTGGAAGTAAAAGAGAAATGTCCACCGAGGCGTTCTGGGGCAGCACAGACAGGTCTTCTCTGTGTTAGAGTTCTACTCGCTACAGAGTGCACTTTGAGGGTTGTGACTCTGCAGACCGTTTACATGCAGAAAAAGCTACATAACACGAGGGGACGGGTGATAACCAGAAAAGCATGACATGGGACCTTTAACAATGTATTGGTGCAGCTTTAAAAAGGCTACTGGTTTCTACTAAAACAAAATCAAAACTCATTGACGGTTTGATTAGTGGAGAATCAGCTTGTGGTTCATGTATCTCACACTGCCAATCTAAGGGAATCACGGCTTGTCAACAACACTAACGAGGATAAGCAACGAGCATGTCTTCTGAACACACAGCTAATGGCTGAACGGCCAAATTAGAGGTTTTGATGAAGGGGTGAAAGGAAGCATGATTGACTGCACTCTTTGCTCCAATTAACGATTCAATGTCACCATGCTCATTATCATTCTTGGTATAAGGTAAATGTTGTGGTCTTTAATGGTCAAACGGAAGATTTAACTTTAGCAAAGCAAAGGCAGACAGATTTTATTTCAATATTTGTATTCAAGTGGAGTGTCATAGAAGATCTTCAGAACAAAGAGCAACAAAAGGCAACAATTCACTGTTTGAAATAAGTTGAATTAGTTCTAGAAAGCAGACGGGTAATGAGGGCAGGTGAGAGCCAGGTGTGAAGGCTCAGTGGTGGCTGAGGCATAGGTAAGGAATAGATGGACAACATGAAATGCTAAATATAGGAATGCAGGAGAAGGGAAGGATGGAGCAGATTTCAGTACAACAGGTGACCATGCGTGAGGTCCAGACCGCATTTTCTCCTTTTATGAGGAAATGCCGGCCAATACACATGTCAACCTCTCCGCCCTCAGAGCAGGAACGTGCACTACCGTTTTTATGGAAGAGCATACTGGCGTAGGAAAAAGAGCAAATTATGTTATAGATGAAAATAACCTCATTAACTCAGCTAACTAATTTTATCAGCCACACACACACACACACACACACACACACACTCACACACACACACACACACACACACACACACACACACACGGCCCATCACTGCTTCCTGCTCTGGGCGAGGAGCCAGTGCTCGCAGATGGCATCAGTGGAAGAAGAAGTGAAATGTGAATGCCTGTTAGTAACCCTAACTGCTTTCCGATGAGCCGTGTAAAAGACTTGTTGACTTAAAGCGAAAAGAGCTACAGGTGCACAGCGTTACAAAAGAGCATGTCCTGGCTGGATTATCGATTAAAGTAAAATAATGTTGTATCGCAAGAACAAACAATTTGAAAAAGACAATCCTGGGAAAACCTTTATTTCTACTTGTTTAAAGGGGCCCTATTCTGCTCATCCTCAGGTTCATATCAGTATGTAGTGTCTCTACTTTAAAGAGTCCTCTCCTGCTGATGTTCAGGTGTATATCAGTATGTAGTGTCTCTACTTTAAAGAGTCCTCTCCTGCTGATGTTCAGGTGTATATCAGTATGTAGTGTCTCTACTTTAAAGAGTCCTCTCCTGCTGATGTTCAGGTGTATATCAGTATGTAGTGTCTCTACTTTAAAGAGTCCTCTCCTGCTGATGTTCAGGTGTATATCAGTATGTAGTGTCTCTACTTTAAAGAGTCCTCTCCTGCTGATGTTCAGGTGTATATCAGTATGTATTGTCTCTACTTCAAAGAGTCCTCTCCTGCTGATGTTCAGGTGTATATCAGTATGTAGTGTCTCTACTTTAAAGAGTCCTCTCCTGCTGATGTTCAGGTGTATATCAGTATGTAGTGTCTCTACTTTAAAGAGTCCTCTCCTGCTGATGTTCAGGTGTATATCTATATGTAGTGTCTCTACTTTAAAGAGTTCTCTCCTGCTGATATTCAGGTGTATATCAGTATGTAGTGTCTCTACTTCAAAGAGTCCTCTCCTGCTGATGTTCAGGTGTATATCAGTATGTAGTGTCTCTACTTTAAAGAGTTCTCTCCTGCTGATATTCAGGTGTATATCAGTATGTAGTGTCTCTACTTCAAAGAGTCCTCTCCTGCTGATGTTCAGGTGTATATCAGTATGTTGTTGTCTCTACTTCAAGAGTCCCTCTCCTGCTGATGTTCAGGTGTATAGCAGTATGTAGTGTCTCTACTTTAAAGAGTCCTCTCCTGTTGATGTTCAGGTGTATATCAGTATGTAGTGTCTCTACTTTAAAGAGTCCTCTCTGCTGATGTTCAGGTGTATATCAGTATGTAGTGTCTCTACTTTAAAGAGTCCTCTCCTGCTGATGTTCAGGTGTATATCAGTATGTAGTGTCTCTACTTAAAGAGTCCTCTCCTGCTGATGTGCAGGTGTATATCAGTATGTAGTGTCTCTACTTTAAAGAGTCCTCTCCTGCTGATGTTCAGGTGTATATCAGTATGTAGTGTCTCTACTTTAAAGAGTCCTCTCCTGCTGATGTTCAGGTGTATATCAGTATGTAGTGTCTCTGCTTTAAAGAGTCCTCTCCTGCTGATGTTCAGGTGTATATCAGTATGTAGTGTCTCTACTTTAAAGAGTCCTCTCCTGCTGATGTTCAGGTATATATCAGTATGTAGTGTCTCTACTTTAAAGAGTCCTCTCCTGCTGATGTTCAGGTGTATATCAGTATGTATTGTCTCTACTTTAAAGAGTCCTCTCCTGCTGATGTTCAGGTGTATATCAGTATGTAGTGTCTCTACATGTCTCCATGCTTTAATGTTCAAAAAGCTCTTTATTTTTCTCATACTTACTGCCTGTGCTGCAGCACCTCTTTTCACCCTCTGTCTAAAACCAGAGCCCAGTCTGCTCTGATTGGTTAGCTGGCCAGCTCTGTTGTGATTGGTCAACCATTTAGAGATGTCCCGCCCCTTTTCCTATCACGTACAATGTATTGGAGCGCTAGCCAATAGCAGCATGAGTGTTACATAATGTCACCATGTTACAGAAGTAAACAAAGTAGTCCAATGGAGGCGTTTCGGATCGGGGGGGGGGGGGGGGGGGGGGGGATATGGATGTGGGGGAGAATCCCTGCAGACCATTTACATGCACACAAATCCATACAACACACTACACGAAAGGAAAACGCATAATAGGGCCTCTTTAAGTTGGAAAAAACAAGAACATAACACAATCTGCATCATCCAAAAAGGTACTGCATTAGTACCTTTAGTTTGCATTAATGTTGACAATTACATCAATGTAAAATACTGCCAGTCTTATTCTATTTCAGAGCAACGAGGTTTACATCTCAGTGATAGACATAGGGATGTGCTCATAAACATGACGGATGATTAATTTCTGTATTTGGTTTGCAATGAGGCCAGAGTGAGGAGTATAGTATTTTTGAGATGTTGGTACACTGTTGTGAAAAGTGAGTCAAGGCAATTGGAGATGACTGCCAGGCAGAACGGCTAATCAGCGCGAGGCGGTCCTTGCAGATCGTGGGCTGTTTGTGCCTCCCCTGATTGGCTACTTCTCTTATTTTATCCCCTTCCAGCTCTGCCTTGTTTATGCCCAATTATGCGTGACTGCGTGGGTGAATTTACAGTTTGCTGTAACCTCATCCAAAACAAAGTTACTCAGCAGAATACTGAATCATGAGGATGCAGCAGCAGTGCATCTTTTAAGCTCAAACAGAAACAGTGTGAGTCTGTCTCTCATGATTACAGGCAGGAAGATAATATGGGATGTTTGTTGATGTGATATACAAGTCCTGGTTCAATTTGTTTACATTGAAAGGATTTGTATGCATCCAAATCCTCGTAGCATCTCATCGATTTCCAATAACAGAGGCCTAGTACAACAAATGTGCCTCAAATGACTGCTTCTGCTTCGATACACACATCTGTAGCTATGGCGACACACACACCTGGATAATTTAAGGTGCTAGGCAATACAAAAAACAGGTTGAAAAGACGTTAGATAATAGTAAGGCAGGTGGGTTTCTGAGCCAATCAAGATGGCCGGCACATGCTCACATCGCCAGTGCATGCACCGGAACAGTGACCATCCAATTGGATTACTCATTCCTAATCACAGGCTATTTCCTACTCCAACCTCTTCAGATGATTAGATGTTAAGAGACATTAACCTTATTGAAAAGCTAGTAACAAAAATATCTTCTTTTTCTCTCATTTTTGTCCTTTATGTTGGAATTGTGGTTGATCCCTTGAAACACTGAGGGTTTGAAGGTGATGGGCCAACAGAGAGATACGTTTACTTGGAGGAAAATTCAAGAGAAGTTCTTCTACTCAAATGTCCTGCTGGCTCTCCACAGCTTTGTCCAGCCGGGCGAACACCATAAGATCCATTAGCAGGGGCGGTTCTAGGGGGGACAGGGGGGGACAGTGCCCCCTAACACTGACCTCTGACCCCCCTGTGGCCCCCCTAACAATGAAACGGTTTTTTTTGTTTTTTTTAAATGTATATTTTCTGGTACTCGGTTTGCCAAAAACCGCAGGATTGTGTTGCTGTATTGTGAGATTGTGCAGACACCCTTATGTAAAGTAGATGTAACTGTTCATTGCCTTTATTTTTATATATATATATGGTATTAGTGCAAACATTGCACTATAACTTAAGCTGAAGCTAACAGTAATAATTATAAGATATATCTGAAATAAATAAGTGCACTGAAACAAATACCAATAACTGTATTGCATTGTTTTCTCATGCGCAATTACTTCATACTGTCTAGTTCTCTTTTTCGTCCTGCATTCATTGTGCCCCCCTCAGAAAATAACTGGCCCCCCCAGTGGCCCCCCCAGTCAAATTGGTCTAGAACCGCCACTGTCCATCAGCCTGTCCAAACGTTGTTTCTGGTATTCTACAGAGGCATCCTTCAAAAAAAAGTTTCTACTTTCACACTAGCAGCATTCTCCAAGTCTGGAGAGTAAAGCCAATGCAAAAGTCCCTTGTGCAGTATTTATAATAGCAAGCTCCACTGGTTGCAAAAATAAGTAAGATTGTATAGAAGTCTATGAGAGACATATTTCTCACATCGAACATGTTTCTCTCACTAAAGAGAAAGAAATGCACATGTTGAGAGGAAACTGCATTTTCAAAAAACCACCCGTACGAACAAATGCCAAACTTCATTGCATCTCATCAAAAGGTGTTAGTCTGTGGAATAACTGTAACGATGCACTGAAATATTGTACAAGTCTAAATTTAAAGTATTATTTAGGAGTCAAATCATTAATGGTTATGAACAGGACCTGTAAAATCTCATTTGTTGTTATTTCTTGTAATTGTAAAAAGTAATTTCTTTCTGATTGTTTTGTAAAAAAAAAAAGAAAAGATTAACAAGACAAACATGTCGCTGATGACGATGACCTAATGTTTTATAAGAAAAATATATGCTAGAGGGGGTAGGACCAGAAACGTTTTTTTTAAGCTTCTTCTTGCCCCTGTTGAACATGACAGACTATCTGAAAATTATTATTATTTTTTTTTTTTGTACTTTGTTATAATTATTAATTTGAGTGAGAAAAAAAAAAGGAAAAAAATAGTATATATATTATTGTTGTATGTTTTTGTTTCTGACATGTTCAATAAACTGACTAAAAAATAAATAAAAAATCACTAGATGTATTCACCTCAGTAAACATTTTCTTGATGCTTTTATGGTCTCAATCACTATTATCAAGCCTACTTTAAAACATGATCCCATTGAGAGAAGAATAGACAATAATGCGGCCTATGCTTTAAGGCGGGGCTACCTTGTGATTGGCTGGTTGCCTCTGTGGCGTTATCTGGTAATGGTATGATCCCAGGACTTTTCAACTCAAGTGTATATTCAAGTTCATTGTAATTGTGTGAAGGTTAAATTGTCCCCTCAGCTTCCGCCTTTCCTGTCACTCAAGGCCTTAAAACAGTAGTCCACAAACTAAAAGGTGACGTAATAGTGGCTATTTCCACTTCTTTGATAAAGTCTATGCTTTCACGTGCAAACACATATTGTCAAGTTGCAGAATCTGAAGATATTGGAAGCGTTCTGGTTTCTGCTCCAATTACATTTGAGCTAGTATTGGTTCAATTCTGGTGTGTGTGGTGAACCAACAAAGCAGAACACTGGCTAGACATTTAGTAATGATTTGGCTTTTAATTGGCTTTTTTTTAAACGTATAAACAGGCTACTTGTGAAAGAATCCAGTCATAGATGTCTCTCAACTCTAGTGCATGCAAACCAATACATTCACACGTCCACGTTCCTCAGTGGACGTGTGTGCACTGTGGGAGGAATGTGGGTTGACTCACATTTACACATTGATTTATACAGGAACACAAAGCTGTTGTTAAGACGCGATGACTGTTTCATTTGCATGTTACATTCATCACATGCACCTTATTTGCAGATACTGAATTATAGCCTAACAAAGCTGTCTGTGTGCATTTGCATTTGCGTCATTCTCCTCATCTGCACATCTCAAAAAGCAATCAACATTTAACACACAAGTCAACTGAATGAGATTACTCTGCATCTTGTCACGCTTTTACAGCCAAATGCCTTAATAAGGACTGGATTTATTCTGAGTAATTAGTGGCAATATTCGCACACACACACACACACACACACTCTCCTTTTTTTGAGTACACATTTATGAATTACAGCCAATAACGCTTTGATAAATGGGAAAATAATAACAGACCCATTTTCAAGGCGGTGAAAAACAGCAGCATATGTCAGTGTCATGGTGCATTTTGCAATTTCTTAGCTGTGAAAATGGGGAGGAGAACATATTTGTTTGGTGTTGTCTTATGGGCCTGTTAAATCACCTATAGAAAGGCTTGTAAAGGAGGCTTCGAATGAATTATACTGAAATGTGGAGAGAACTTGTGTCATGCCAAGTATGCAGATATGCATATTGGGTATACACATTAGAATTAATCTCTATAAAGAGATTATATCTGCATATGAGACAAAAAAAGCGTTAGCAATTAGTAAAGATGTGGGTATCTGAAGTGTTTGTGTGTGTAGTCTGCAGCTGTCAGTGGAAGGTGTATGCTAGCTTTGGTTGCATGCAGGTAGCCTTCCCTGTCAAAGGAAAACAGGGAAATTCCCAATTACGTTAAATAACAAATGGAAAATACCAATTCTACTAGGTACTTTTAGTTCATGAGTTTTGGTGCCACATTACACAGCTCTGTCCATTAAGAGGTGTTGATGTTTTTTGTGTTCTTGCTTTTTAGAAAGGCACTGTCCTGTGCCTTCTACTTTGTTGTGGTATGTCATTTATCAGTGGCGTTTTCTCCTGGAGTTTCTTTGGACTGTAGTTATCATTTTAATAAATATAAAAAACACTTCGTTTTGTTTCGGTAATTATTCTGTGCTGTGTGTTGCTGCCATCTCTCCCCCATTCTCATTGAGCATTTTACAAAGAGGGAAACAGCGCTCCTCTAGATGTTATGGTGAAACAGTATATTGCACTCACTGTTGCGAGTCGAGTGGAGGCCAGCCCAAATTGGCTTCCCTTGGTGAATTTTTTTTGATGGATTGACCAATCAGATGAGGCTACCGTCATGCCGCTGCCAACCTGTGATTAGTCAGGGCCACCAGCCCTCTGGCTTCCCTCGGCATGTCGGCCATGGCCCCAGACTAATCACTCCAATCAAATCGCATCAACTTCATACGGCCATCACCGCTGTTAGCAAGTAGCAACATTAGCAAGTGCAGTTATGGAGGGTGGAGATTCTAGAGTATTTAGTAAAACATAATGTTACGAAACTTTTTCTACTTTTCTACTTTTGGACTAAGGACTGAGCTAATTACAGAGACGAGGACTGCTGCTGCACTTGCCGTGTGTGAGAGGGAAGGGAAGAGAAGGTGGACTATTGCATGCAATGTTTCTGCACTTAACTGTTTTTGAAGTTATGTTTCATACACGTAGCCTACTGATACTTTGATGTGAACGTAACACTTTAAAAGTCTCCTGATTTAGTTTGTGAATGAATGCTTATTATTTTCATTCATTGGTTATGCATTTGGGTGGGGGGTTGGCTGCATCAATTAATAAGAACATGCATAAATTAATAAGACGAGAGAGTTTCGGCCGGAGAGTGCGTGCGGACCTGTCAGTTAGATAACAGGCGTGTGCAAGTCCTGCATCTGTATGATACAAATGTGTGTACAATTATCCCGGGGCGCTGTAATGACCCCACTGCACAGTCCACTACAGTTCCGGAAGTAATCTCTCTTGAAACTGATTATTTCAGCCAACATAAAAAGTGTGCATCAAAAGCAGCAACAACTTAAACTCAAGGTTAAAGAGAATCATAGTGAAGTTTATGAAGGGTTTCCTTGTCACCAACCCCATGGTTATTCCAACAAGTGGATAGGCTTCACTGGCAGACTATCAAAAGTGCTCCTGATCAGTCTTCCGCACGTAACTCTTTGATACGATAGATGTCACACGAGAAAGAAAAGAGGGTGTTTTATAAGCCAGTGCGGGTCAAACACACGGCTGAAGGGTGATGAATCACGATGTGATGAGGATGACATGAGCGACTTCAAAGGCACCAAGAGAAATCACATTTACTTTCTGACAGCATGTTCACACACCGCTGCGATGTGCATCATGCAGGAATGGCTGAACATGAATTAGCACACAGAACACACACCACAAAGCTAACAGACAGGCAAGGATACTCATCAATCTTCCTTCAGTGCTATAGTCTCCCTTTCCATCTTGTCTTTTCTTTCTCTCTTCTGCTTTCACATTTTTGTGAGCTAACCTGCTTGTGCTAGTCCACTCTCAGAGCTTCTTTCTATTTTCTCATTGCTCTGAGTTCCTCCAAAATATGCAACTACTAGTCATAATACCTTGACTTATATATATAAAAAGATATTCAGGGTTTTAGGTTACAGACATCCTTGCAGATAAAAACATGGAGTTTGCCATGTTTTAAAGGGTCTTTGGTTAGAAACTAGTGACTGCTTGATTGTTACCTAGATGGCTAACACGCTAGTCAGCTAACGTGCTAATGCTAATCAGTCACTCACAAGCTTCTCTCTATTATCTCATTGCTCTGGAGTTTAGCCAAAATGTGGTACAACTGTAAAAAGTAGTCCTGATATATTGAAAGAGATCTTTAGGATTAAGGTAGACAATCTTGCACAATTGGATTTTGTCATTTTTGAATGGCTCTGTGGTTTAAAACTAGTACTTGCTAGCTACTTGGTGAACAAGTTGGTTAACATGCTAGTCAGCTAGCATGCTAGTGCTAGTCAGTCACTCACAAAGCTTCTTTCTGTTTTCTCTATGCTCTGCCGTTTAGCCTGAAAAGCAGCTACTGTAAAAAAGTAGTCATGATATCATGAAATAGATCTTCAGGGCCCAGAAGTTCAAAACTTTTAATCCCTATCTGGTCGGATCAGATTTGGATTTTGGGGAGTTCAAAACCAAAAAACAGGATTAGGATCACTTTGATATCAGATCAGGAAATCCAATCCAAGCTTTAATCTGGATCAAATCTTCAAAATGGGTAGTTCAAACCGACAACACAGGATTGGTTTGATCCCAAACAACTGGATTATCCTGATTCCCACAGAGGGGTGGATTACCAGAGCAACATGTACTGTACAATTTATTTTAAAATATGTTTCAATTTAAATTAGATGGCAAAGTTTGTTAACTAAAATAATACACAATTTTTAGCCTTCATGGGAAATACATTGTATTTTTTCCATTTTTGCTCACGTTGGTGGCCTATTTTGTTTTCAACCAAATGTTGATGACATAAATGTATATGCTCATAAAAGTATCACAGCAAAGATTGTCAATCACAAATGTAATTTAGATTAAAGTAAAAATATCTTCAACAAAAAAAAAGTCCATCATCTGTCATCACCTTTCAAATAAAAAAATATAATTAGTAGGGCTGTCAAACGATTACAAATTTTAATCAGATTAATCACAGCTTAAAAATTAATTAATCAGATTAATCACCATTCGAACTATGTCCAAAATATGCCATTTATTTATGTATATTGTTGGGAATGGAAAGATAAATGAAAGCAGGCGGATATATCCATTTAACATACAGTATCTATGTTTATTATAACATTTTTCTGCATGTCAAAATGAAAGACAGCCCACACACCTATCAATCATCAAACCGTGGGGTCTTATCATTACGTGTTGATTTCTATCAACGGGGGAGTACTTCAGGAAAGTCGACAGAGGGGGGGGGGGGCTAGTGGAGTACTTCGTGACATTACATTACATTACATTACATTACATTGCATTTAGCTGACGCTTTTATCCAAAGCGACTTACAATAAGTACATTCGACCAGGAAGACACAACCTTGAGGAAAACAGAAGTGTGAACGTTGTGATCAGCTGTTTTAGCGCAGTTCTCCAGTGAAGGGGGGAGTCTCCCTCCGCAGCCGGTTGGCGTAGTTTTGGCACAGTTCCGTTGTACAGACCGACGTTAACAGCAGCCCTGTCTGTGCACACGGAGACCGACTCTGTCGTCCGGTGATCGAACCGCCTTCTGGAAAAGCTTCACAAGTACGTCGGTACGCAAATGCGCTTTGTGACACAAGTGACGGTACGCATTTCAGATTACGCACATAACCTGCGTACCAGTTATGTGCACCCCTGTACCAGAGCCATATTATTACTATTATATGGCTCTGCCCTGTACTACAGCGAAAGTATTCTGCGTTGGGACTTCCTGCAACAACACCACGCCGTTATCAAAGATGTTCTATTGAGAAGACGATCACTACGTGACAAAAGTTTTCAAAACCGTGGCTACTGAAATCAATCTGACTAACTGCTGTCTGTGCAGTTTACTCCGCGCGAGTTGGCAGACTTTATTTTGCTTACTTTAACATCATTTTTCATGGTTGGGCTAAGCCATTTCTTGGTATGGGTGTAGCCTACCCCAGCCATACCCTGGCGCTGCCACTGGTGGCACGTATGGGGCGGGACATTCTGCACATGCGTTAAATGCGTTACATATTTTAACGCAATTAATTAAAAAAATTAATTACCGCCGTTAACGCGATAATTTTGACAGCACTAATAATTAGACATTATAGATGTCTCTGCAATGTGGTCTCTTGTCTTCCTTGTGTTATTTTTCATATCCACTAGATGGCGCTCGGTAGGATTAAAGCACTGATATTCAGGATCTAGTCATCTTGAAAAGTCGTAATCTGGATCAGGGTGATCCTATCCTGAATTGCTTTGAACTCCAGGGACAAAATTTGTCCGACTTGTCTGATCCTGGATCACAAAAAATGGGATTTCAAAATCTGATCGGATCTGATTGAGATTAAAAGTTTTGAACTCCTGGGCCCTGGGATATTAAGTTGCAGCCATATTGCACAGCTGTTTAACATCTTAAAATCACTCTAACATTTACAGTACATCTCTTCCTTGCAGATATATTTACACCAAAGGGGATAGGAGTTTTTAAACCTGGATTTAGATTCTGAAAAACATAAAGACGTGCTTTGTGAAAGATATGCAGCATATTGCAAAACATTGTATCAGTGAAAATGAGATTGCATTCAATTAATGCAGTGTGATGAGGGTCTGTAGCTCGAGGCAGCCGTTCTGGGACGGAGACGCCCGCCAGCCTCCGTTTATTGAGAGCTCAAGAATCAACACCGAAACCATAACCGATCAGTCAAGGGTTCTCATTTCAGCTGTTAACATCCATCTGCAAGTCTACAGCAGTTCGACTGACGCCAACAAAGCACATTCATGATGAAATGGAGAGCAACCACTGGGCGCCGTGTTATTGCTGTCAGCCCCTTCTTGCACACAATGAGGCAGTTGTAGCTCACTGAGTTTCACACACATCAGTCACTGGTCTTCAGTCACCGATGGCAAGCTTTGATCCGCAGGATAAAGGTGACTTTGAGGCAGCGTCTGCATGTAAACCATCGCTTGATAACACGATGATGACATGAAAATGTAATGATCGTGGAGACAGATATAAAGATGCGGAGGAGGAAGATATGGAGGATGAGAGAGAGATAAGTTTGCCGTTGATAAAATAGATTCTGACGGCGATAATGAAGAAGATTTAGAGAAAAAGTGGGTATGTTAGCTTTGGATCGTGATTGTGATCCTGATGATGTCGCTGAAATAAATTACATTCATTCCTATAAAATGGAGAAAGTTTTATTTTATGTTGTCCTTGTTTTGTTTTTTAAGTTAACAGGCGTATTGCAACGTGGGACTGTCCCTCTCTGGGACTAATAAAGGTATTCTGATTCTGATTCTAATATGAAGTCATGACTGATACCAAAAAAACATGGGCTCCAAGATAAATGAGTTGAAAAGAATGCAATGGCATGTTCCCGTGGGGTAGGTAAGTTCAGGCCCGGACTGGCCATCGGGAGGACCGGGAGGTTTCCCGATGGCCTGGCCTGCTGGCCTGAGGATTTTTTTTATGTATGTATTGTGAACGCAACGCTGCGCAAATGTGAGTCTGACTCTGCCTCACAGAGGGTGACTGGCTGTCTACATGATGTGGCCTGCCGACATGGCCACTTTCATACAGATCATACACCAAACTCCTCGATTGGTCTCTCATTCAAGCTCGGGAGGGTGTGTGTATGTGTGTCGGGCGGGAGCGAGAGAGAAAGCGCGCGCACCGGTTACGTGTATTGTTGTTGTTAGCATCTGGTGCTAGCTAGCGGCGCTAATGGATATAATGAACTGTCAACAAGGTAGAGGAGAGTCCTCTCCTGTCAGACTGATAACTACAGCTCAGGTGAGGTAAAGGACTCTGAGTGTTTAGATAGTTAACTTAGTCCGAGTTATCTCAGTGGGTCTCAAACGGTTTGGTCACCATTTATGTAAACAGATATTTCCATTTGAAGGGGGAGTGATTAGCAAAATATGCATGAATAATTAAAAAAAACGTTAACTAGGTGAAAAAAGGTAAGAAACTTAAAAAACTTGTTGAGAGCTAAAACTAGTCTTTGCTGCTGCCTCAAAGAGGAGCAGGGGGAGACGAGTGAGGCTGGTTCAGGAGCTCAGACACACTCACAACTATAAATGAACCAAAAACAAATAAATAAACAAGTTTCAATGTTTTTTCATATTGGATATGATATGTTATTGGTTATGGCCATGTTCTTATGATATTATGATTATTTAAATGTACAGTTCTGTTTCATATGGGTGTAGTCATTTTATTTCCCCCTCAAAGTGCACCAGATTGATGCATTTAAGTCCACCTCCACTTAAAATATGTTCACATGGATAGGTTCCTAAATAGATTTGCAAATTCTTTTTAAATAGTAACCCATGTCCATATGTTTATTCTGGGGTAGTATATTTAAAGTTTGGGGCTATCACTATGGGCAGGAAAGCTGTAAATATTGACAAATAAATCTAGGAAAATGGCACAAAAGAAAACTGGTAGTGGCCTGGCTGGGTCTATAATTCCCGGCCTGACTTATTGTCCCAGTCCGGCCCTGGGTAAGTTTGAGAAACCGGCTCGAGATCGCTAGAATTTGAAAATACACAACCGGAGAAAATCTGCCACTTCCTCACAGAGCCCCTCCTCCAACACACACGAACGCGCACATGACCAATGAGGGCACGAGATAAGTTTGTGCACAGATGGAAGGCTGACAGGCAGGTAGGTACTTTTTACAGTATCACGGCTTCTACAGATGAAATTCTTTTATGGATTTGTTGTCAAAGCACTTCAGATATTCATTGCTATCGGGATGTTAAGAGCATTCCATGGAATATAACAAAAAGTGTATCTCGAGCCGGCTTGTCAAACTTACCTACCCCACCTTTAACACTACTTTCATGTTGGCCTTGGAGCATTGGAGCAACATGATACCTATCAAAGTACAGCATGTATCTTGTTCCCTGATCCGGCTGAAAAAGGAACAAAAACCCCGTAATAATTCCGGATTATTGCAGAGTTAGATGATGCTCACATGCGACGATCTGTTGTTTCCACATTACTGTATGTAATAGACACATACAGACAAACACGATGCCAGACTGGATGCCAATCTCTCCATCACAGCTTTGATGTTTGTTGCGAGGCAGGACTCCCGCAGGACGCCCAGCGCTCCGCATTACTGGCAATATTACACACAGAATTATTATTTAGATTTCCTCAGGGGCAAAAAGGAAAAGCAGGAAAATGGTGGATGTGTGCGTATATGAGTTGGATTGGATTTGTGATTGTTTGCACATGAATAAAGTGTGTTAGCGTGTACTCAGAGACATATGGAACGATGGAGAGGCACTCAGAAGAGATCCTCTGCAGATCCAAGACCAGACACGCCCACACACACATAATGCAAACGACTGCAGGGGACGTACATACTGTATGGAGAATCGCTCGGTCCCTCTGGGATCCATGCATAGACGGTGACAGACGAACATAAAGACGCATGTGCACAGCCCGACATGCAATACGTCTTTCAAATGCTCCGATGCAATGTGCAGCACGAGGAGTAAGAAGACGCCAAAGAAAAGTAATAACTTGGAAAGCAACACCGAGTTTGTACGTTTGTTTGTGAGCCAAGAAACAAACTTTAGAAAGGTCAGAGGTTAGCGCACGGCAGCTCATGTTCTGGGTCCACATCAGATGGATGCAAGAATTCTGTATTCCTCTACAAACTTATAATGATATACAGAAAAATAGAAGCTCCTGGAGGTAAAAATAAAACTAAAAAAGAGTACCCAATGTAGTTTGGAGAGTCAAACCTGTTTTTTCCCATTGTATGTGAATTTGCATTTTATTTTCCCTAGAGCAGGGTGTCAAACTCAATTTCAACTCGGGACACATTAGCATCATGGTTGCACGCAAAGGGCCAGTTTTATATATAAGAATATATAAATATGTAATAAATATAAAATAATGTATTATAACATTATTGCCTCTGCATTGGATTATTATCGGATAGGGTAATAACTTAATAAGTAACTACGTCTGAAAGCAGAAGTCTAGGGCAAACAATTGCAAGTCTCTTCAGTGCGCATGTCACAAAATGATTTAAAAAGAAAAGCCAAATTCTGGAAAAACAAAAAAAAATAAGTAACATTTTGAAAAAAAAATCTAATTCCGAGAAAAAAGTCTAATTTGAGATGCATTGTGGGACATGTAGTTTATGGGCAATGTGCTTCTGTAAAGCGGCGTGTAACCATATAATAAACATATTATATTCTTTGCAAGCTCTTGTGGGGCCACATGAAATGAAGCTGCGGGCCGGATTTGGCCCCCGGGCCTTGAGTTTGACACCCCTAGAGAATATTACATAGAACATATATAGTTACAAAGAAAGCTGATAAAGGATGTCATTTTTGTAACTGCTTTTATGGGGTTTTAAATTAAAAGTATATATCTGTAAAATAGGAGAGTATTTCAGGAAATGTTAAGAAGATATTTAAACAAAACAAAAAAACAGATATTCGTTTTTTAACAGCCGAATTATCACACAGACTTATGAGGAAAAAGCAGCTTTAAATGCCCTTTAAATTCCAGTCCTTTCTACACTTCGAATACATCCTTCATTATAAGCACAGTAACTTTTCTGTAAGTGCCATTTCACACATTTCTGTTGCCTACATTACATGCAACAGTATTTCCAGCAGAAGAATCAAGCTGTTAGTACTATAACATCAAAGCTCTGAATGCCAGAGTGCAGCAGGTCACAAGCAGGCAGTTATCTAGTCTGGGAGAAACAAAGGAAGTGCTGCTCAGTGATGAGATCTGTCACAGTGATGTATGGCTCTATAAAGACTGAACTTGAGACGCTGGAGAAGATATGTTTCGAGGATAAGGTTCTGGTTGGAAAACTTCAATGATTAAAGCGGACCGAAGGTTTTCTGGAATTACATTTGAGTCGTTCATAAACACCTTTTTCAAGTGTGTGGTGCTCACTGGAAAAAAGGCTGCTCAGAAATCAAGTAAAAGAATAATGAAAACGAGGTGTTTTCGCTTGTAATAAGTAAAAAGATGTGCCAATAGAACAAGTGAACATCTGCTTGGTTAGATTTCTTGAAAGATATTTAGATAAAGGAGATCTTGTGAGCTGGATCAGTAAATGTTGTGGTACAAAATAAGCCTGAAATGCTCAAAACTGATGTTAGTTGGTGATTTTCCAATAAGAATTAAGTAAGATTTATTTGTTAAAACAAGATGAATAATCTTTTACAAAAATCACAGCAGCTTAAAAAAGTTGTTTCATTTGAGAAACAAAATAAGATGTGTTCAAGAGTCTTGAAGATGCATTGTTTAAAAACAAGACCCTGCACTGCATTGTTACCTCTTTAGTTATTAGGTCTTATATCGGGTGTAAGGACATATTAGTAAAGTAGAAATTAGACGAATATACTTGGCAAGATTTTTAGTTTTTACAGTGTGGGTGGTTTTTGTTGAACACGTCGGCCATTTAGACATCCAGAAGATATGAAGGAGCATCCATTTGGAGACCATCCAGATCAACTGTCACAAACGAGCCGAGGACCAAAATGCAGAACACGGGAAACCAGGGATAGTCGGTAACCAGCTTTATTGAAGGCAATAGGCTGGTAGGAGACAACACGGCAGATAGTAGGCAAAGGGCTGGTCGGGGACAGGCGAGGGTTCCAGGAGAAAGCAGGACGGGAGGCGCAGGGACAGAACGGGACAGGGAGCAGGCGAGGCAGGCTGCTCAGGGACAGGCAGGGTCGAAACCGGGAGAGCAATCTGAAGGGTAATGCGGGAAAGACTGGCATGCTGCAAAGTACGACCTGCCACTGAGGTGAAAGCGAAGTGGGCCTAGATACTAATGGAGCTGATGGGTGTAACAGAGTGAGAGAGAGACAGGGTGTGCAGGTGACTAAGGAAAGTTAATGCAGAAAATAGCTGAGTGAGAAAGCAGACTGTGACATCAACACTGAAAATGTACTGGATATTCCTTTTAGTTTCATAAATGTTCAGTTCAGTTGAACACTGAGGGCCTCTGAACCCGTCCGAATAGGAAAGAAACAACCAGGTAATTCCATTTGCTTTTTAAATAAGGGCTTAACAGGTAATCCTTGTGTTAGGAAATATGTGGTCAATCAGAAGTTAATCAGTAACCACGGGCTGAGGCAGAGTCGGCAAAGCAGAAAAGTTAATTATAAAACAGCATTAGAAAAATACTTTTGAATACATTACATATTTCCAATTTCCAAATTAACAACTCCAAAACTAAACAAGTTAATGAGCTGCGGAGTGAATGAATAACACAGACGTACCGTGTGTACTTCAGAAGTGCATTACAGCCAAATTAAATTAGCGTGGACCGAAGCTGTAAACCCCTAATTAACCCTCGGTTAATTACATACACAGATGTTAAAGCCAAGAATTATGATTTCCATCGGCCTGATCAGCTTATAAACAATAAAAACTACAAGATGATAAATCTCTTAATCCAAGATACTGACAACAGTTACAACGAACAACGTTGTATTTAAATGTAATTAATCAATGACAGAAAGAGAGGTGATGTGACCTTGACTTGACCTTGACTTTATACTTCTGAACGGACGAATGAAGTCTTTCATTTAGCTCACTGGGCTAAGAGAAAATGCAATCTACTTTTACGAACTTCAGTATGCAGAATTCGATTTGCATGAACATTATGAACGTGTTTGCGAAAGCTTTCCGTGTGTGCAGAGTGGATTAAAGCGGAGTGGATTCACTGCACAGCTTCAGTGATTAAATCTGCGAGGACAGAAACCTCTAACTGGCCGTCGCGAGCTCATCTCCGGACAGGATATCGACACCGTCTGGATCCCAATTCTCATTCTGCTCGGGTATTTCCCCAGAGCTCCGGTCTGAAAAGGCCACGAGTTATTTCCATATTTATTGTGCTGCTTCGGTCCCCGATGAATAAATCAAAGGCCTGGGTAATAGCCGTCTACAGATTCCTTAATAAATCGCTGCCTTAATGCGCTTCATTACGTACTCGCTTGTGTTTGAGGTGGCTCAAAATGCCACTTTGTTTTCATTTACTGAACAGTCATGTCTAGCTCTGTCTGTGCGATAACTCCCTCTCTTCTTCCCGCTCTGCTCTCTCTCCGTGTCTGGGCTGGTGGAGGCAGTCTGGGGGTCTTAATCACGCTACTCCCCCTGATTAAAACCAGTGTAGTAAGCCAATTACGACGTCCACAGGTGGGCAATTAGGAGAGTGGATGTGCGGCACCGAGCTGAAGTGGGTCAGACGAGACTATAGGTCGGGGGTTTTTCTCCTTTGATTTGGAGACACTGCTCCAACTTCCCGTCTCCAGTCATTAACAGAGCTCGGCTGGTTTGTTTCCACTCCTCGGTGAAAACAACTAAATGAGGAGCGGGTTTCAGACTCCGTGTCACGATGCCCTGAAGTACAAGAGGAGTAAGGTTGACGTGGTCGTCAACAACGCCCTCAGGATTATAACTGGATGCTTGAAGCCTACCCCTGTGTCCCTCTTGCCAGTCCTCGCGGGAATAGCTCCGGCCGGCCTCCGACGGGAGGCTGCCACCCTCGCCCTGGCCAGGAAAGCCCAAAAGCATGACTGGCACATCCTGCATAACACGACAACGAGAGCAGCGTCCCTAAGTAGGCTCAAGTCCCGCCTCCCCTTCAACAAGGCAGCACAAGAGATTCTCAACTCCACCTCTGAGGACCTCGCCAGAGATGCATGGTTGGCGGCTGCTTGGAGGCAGGAGTGGGAGCTAGCCGGGCCCTCCCGCATCCATCGCTACATCTGGGACCCAGGAGATGGCGGCATAGGAGGAGACGACCTACCACGCCGGCAATGGACCACTCTGAACCGTCTACGAACTGGGGCCGGTCGCTTCAAAACATCGATGAAGAAGTGGGGCCTGGCAGACAGTGCTGCATGCGAGTGCGGTGACCCTGAGCAGACTGCCGAACATATAATAACCACCTGCCCTTTATATAGACCGCCCTCGGAAGCCAGCCTCTTCGACGTAGGACCAGAGATGCGGGCATGGCTACACGACACCGAGTTGGACCTCTGACGTTACACGACAGAAGAAGAAGACAAGAGGACAGTGGGCTTCTCTTATCCCATCTACAATACAGTAGCATTCACTCATGGGGTTTGGGAAGTAGTGGAGTACAAATACTTTGTTACTGTACTTAAGTACATGTTTCTGGTATCAGTACTTTACTCCACTACTTATTTTTCGGACGACTTTTAAGTCGGTTCCTTTAGTCTGAATGTGTGTTGGGTGCGTGATCATTATTCTTTAAAGTCACTGCGTGCCTATTGGTTGGAACACGATCCGTGTATCCATCACTTCCTGGTCTTCTCTAAAGAAGAGGGACCAATGGAAACGTTGTCATGTTGCCGTTGTTCAGCATGGAAACATTCATTAGCTAACAATGACATTATTGTTCTATTGATATAAAGGGAGGTCAGGTACTCTTTAAAGCAGCTGCTAGCTATGGGTACTTTTTACTGAAGTACACTTCAAAGCCTCTTTACTTTTACTTGAGTAAAGAAGTTTAGTCAGTACTTCTACTTCTACCAGAGTACTTTTAAACACAAGTATCTGTACTTCTACTTGAAGGACAAGAGTGAGCTTCTGTTATGTCATACTGTAGTGTTCACTCATTTTCTTTATATACTGTATGCACAAAACTGCTCATCAGATTTAAAATGCTGATAGAGGAAGATATTTAAAAAGAACCTGTTCGTACTTTTTCATTGTTTTATGGTTAATTAAAACATATCAGTTGTGAATGTGAACAATGCTCAGTGACTGCACCAAGGATTTAGGGCGTGCCAGCGTGGATAGTGCAACTAAGAAATTAGAACCATGCAGCTACTCGTACAGCTGAAACCAGTCCTTATGAATCCATGAATTTATAAATCTTTATAAAACAAAAACAATGCTGGCTGGTTAGGGCCTGGGAGAGGAATCACAGGACAACAAGCATGCTCAGGATCATTTAAAGTGTACAAAATCTCTAACAAAAGATTATCTTTGAACAATGAAAATCTATCACTGCTTTGTATTTCTCCTCATGTGCCCACCATATATATCTTCTTACGTCAGACAGGAGGTATACCACACTTATTAGGGAATTATAACCATACATTCAGTCAATCAAACTTCAACCAAATGTCCAAAGTGAAAACTGTTTGAGTTTCCGAAAAAAGGAAGGTGTGTGAGTGAGGTCCAGTCCTTTTCACTCTTTTACGCTTTCCTCATGCCTTCTCTTCCTCCTCTCCTTCTCCTCCCTTTCCTACCAGACGCTTTAACACTTTCAAACACACACACACACACACACACACACACACACACACACACACCATGTATACATCACTTCAGGGGACATTACATTGACTTACATGCATTTCCTGGAGACTTATCCTAACCTTAACCATAACCAACACATGCCTAACCCTAATCCTTACCCTAACCAAGTCTTCACCCTAAAATTAATGATCCCCCTCATGGGGACCTCCAATTTGTCCCCATAAGGGAAGCCAGTCCCCACATGTGACTATGTAAACAGATTTAGGTCCCCACAAGTATAGTAATGCTAGACCACACACACACACACACACACACAAGCCCATAATGGAACATCATTTTCAGTATAAGCAGCGGAGGGGAGAGCATAATAAAAGTGTTGGCGCTAAATGGGAGTTGGGCTTTGTGAGGTCGTATTAATCATATCTGCAGCCTCGATGTGAAGCTCTGGGTGCAGATACCCAGCTTGTGGCATGGCTGAGAGAGAATAACACTTTGCAGACGCCCCGAAAGACTGCCTCTCCATCTTCCTCCTCCGCCGCCTACTCTTCCTCGAATGCAGAAACATAGCCTGAACTTCCCTTTTTAAATAATTCAACAACTGGACAGAAAATAAAGTTTTGGAGACGGAAACTCCTGGCAAGAGTTCCTCCGGAGAGTCTGGAGCTCGAGGAAGGAATGGCTTGGAAAGAGGAAGGTGTCACTAAAGCCAAAGAGAAAGCATCGGCTGCCGTGTGATCTATTCAAAGGATCCACTCTTCAGAGGATGTTAATACAAACCCAAACGTACCTCTGTTCACTTTGGCGTATTCTGTTCACTCGTCACTTTCTGGCTGCACAAACCTCTCTGGAGTCATTCCTCTGATGTGTTCAACGGGATTTAATTAAGCAGACTCCTATTCCCATTAAGCTTAAAACTAATGCTGGTATTTCCTCTGCCGAGATAAGTTGGAAGGAAGTTGTTCTATTTTATACACGGTTTGTTTTGGTTGAGGTCTTGCAATTTCACTTGATGTTGCTTGTCATATTTGCTTTAATATACAGACATCTGATTGATGATGTTAAACCCTTCAGACAGAAGTAGGAGCTCCAGTGGCAGCAATTAATGTCACAAAACGGAATTAACATAGTTGTTTCCTTTCAAACGGGAGGTGACTCTGAACAGAAAGCGTGACAGTGTTCACTCGCCCCTACGAGAGGCAACAGTAGTGTTTATATTCAGTCCTTACCCATCAGAGTTAATTTGAACAGCTGCCTTTGAGCCGCTCTACGAGTGGACACACAGCCCACTGCACTGCAGATAATTACCACCTGGATGACACTAGAAAATTGGTTGTGTGATCGTGTGTCCCCGAACCAACCTCACACAGAATGTGGAAGGAGCGTCTCTCCCACACTCCCTCCTCCCCGCGCCTGAAACGCCTCCATTTGACTCCTTTCTTCACTTCTGTAACATAGTGACATCACAATGTAACACTCACGCTTCTATTGGCTAGCGCTCCAACACATTGTGAATGGTTGGCGATAACATTGTTAGAACATTATGCCCTACTGTTCTTAAAACGTTTTCAGCTGCAAGTTACATTTTGTTATGTTGCCAGAATGTTATTATTTTAGAGAAGGATAACATGCTTAAAGGTGGGGTAGGTAAGTTTGAGAAACCGGCTCGAGATCGCTACAATTTGAAAATACACAACCGGAGAAAATCTGCCACTTCCTCACAGAGCCCCTCCTCCAACACACACGAACGCGAACATGACCAATGAGGGCACGAGATAAGTTTGTGCCCCGATGGAAGGCTGACAGGCTGGTAGGCCGTTGTACTTTTTACAGTATTACGGCTTCTACAGATGACATTTGGTAATGCTCTTAACATCCCGATAGCAATGAATATCTTAAGTGCTTTGACAAAAAATCCATACAGAAATGTCATCTGTAGAAGCCGTAATACTGTAAAAAGTACTACGGCCTACCTGCCTGTCAGCCTTCCATCGGGGCACAAACTTATCTCGTGCCCTCATTGGTCATGTGCGCGTTCGTGTGTGTTGGCTCTGTGTGTGTTGGCTCTGTGAGGAAGTGGCAGATTTTCTCCGGTTGTGTATTTTCAAATTCTAGCGATCTCGAGCCGGTTTCTCAAACTTACCTACCCCACCTTTAATGTTTAAAATATTATGCAAATGTTCTGTGGTAACAATTTACTAAAATATGTGTACATTATTAGAACATAAAGACATAATATTCCAGTAATTGTTCAACTCAAAATTCCTGGGTAAGTGGACTGACCCTGTGGTCATTAGGATGATTTTTATAGTTTACTTAACTATTGGAATTTGACTATTAACATGATGACTCGGAATCAGCTGTGAGAGTAGCATTTGTTTATTAGAAAAGGGGAGCTGGGAGTGGAGGTTGGTTATGGCGGCAGTGGGAAACAGTTGTTCCAGGGTGGGTGGAGAGGCCTGGCTGGTCTTCGGAGTGTGGAAGGCCTTGGATTCCTCCTGGGAGAGACACAACAATGAGAGTGAGGGATAAGCAGGCAAAGTTGTCAAAGAATATGCTGGTAAAAAGATAGAGCGGCACGCAACAAACCGTCCACGGCAACAAACCGTTCACGGCAACAACCCGTCCACGGCAACAAACCGGCAGAGAATGAGTGCAGGCTGCAGGCTTTCATAGTGTGGCTGATGAGCGGGTTGCAGGTGTGGTTGATTGGCGATTGCTCCCAGCCGTGTAGAGCAGACCAGCAGGCGGGTGGTGGGTGGGTGGGGGGGGGGACGGGCACTAACCCACTAACCCACTAACAGGGGTTTCAGGGACGGCAGTGATAGTCGGTCCGTTCTTCTATATGTCTGTCTTTGGTTTTCTAAGTGTTATTCATATGAATAGAGATATGTGCATAAACAACAAAAACACTTGGGGTATAATGTTCGAACAATGTTATCACCAAACATTTTAAGAATGTTTTTAGAGAAGGTTATCCGACCTTTCAGAAGTACATTCTAGGAACCAAAATAAAACTTCTCGATGAAACCATTCCTCGACCAATGAATGGTAACATTCTCTAATGTCAAGCTGGGAACTCAGACATGCCGATATCATGAATTACGCGCTTGTTTTTTTTTAAAAAGGAAAATGTGGTGACATCAGTTTATTTTATAAAGAGCACTACAAATAAATCTGACGTTGACCATGACCGTGTTAATATTTCGCATCACAGGAACGTTTTATAAAAAAAGAATAACCTCCTGAAAACATTATCCAAATGTTGCTTTCAAAATGTTCTTCTTTGGTTATCATGTAACATTGAGGGAATGTTTTATAAAGAACATCTTTAATGTGTTACCCAACAACGTCCAAAACACATCCTTAGAACGTTGGAGGCAAAACTTTCCACCTTTGTTAACATACCACATTAAAGGAACGTTTTATAAAACACTTTGTCATCTCAGGCCTCAATAACATCCTGAAAACATCCTCTGCATGTTGCTTGGAGAATGTTCTTCATTTGTTATCATGTAACATTGACTACCTACCTACCTACCTACCTACCTACCTATCTCTCTCTCAATCTATCTACTCTCTATATCTCTATCTATCTACTCTCTATCTATCTATCTACTCTCTATCTATCTGTCTACCTATTTATCTATCTCTCTCTCTCTCTATCTATCCATCCATCCATCCATCTATCTACTATCTATCTATCTATCTATCTACCTCTCTCTCTCTCTCTCTATCCATCCATCCATCCATCCATCTCTCTCTCTCTCTCTCTCTATCTATCTATCTACCTACCTCTCTCTCTCTCTCTCTCCATCCATCCATCCATCCATCTCTCTCTCTCTATCTATCTATCTATCTATATATCTATCTATCTATCTCTCTCTCTCTCTCTCTCTCTCTATCGATAAATCTGAAAACAGAAAATTAGGCAGATTTACATCAATAACAGAATGATTCCTAAAATGTTAATACAATATATTCCAACCATCACCAGACAAAAGATGTGTTTATTTGCCATTCAAAATGTAAATATAGTGTGGGTCAAGCAGGTGCACCTATACAGTACCTAAAATAAAGGAATGGTAAACTCCTTGAGTTTGCTAAATCCCTGCTGTATTCAATTTGATAAGTTCAGTTCTGTTAGTATCACAATGTTTACCTTGATCTAACGACCGACACAAATCAGGTTCTGAATATATTTGAGGTAGGATCGGGCTTCGAGTTACTGTGATTTACATGTAGAGCTAAAACATCCAGATTCAGTTGCTAATGAGGTGCAGACACTGAGAGGCTACAACTCAAAACACAGCACTGCTTGTTGATGAGAAGAAATAAGACACCATAGTCTGCTGAGGTCTGGCTTCCTCTGGCTTTCTCACCAGACACACTTATCATTGTTAAAACTGGCATTGGGAGGCCTGATCACAAGGTTTGACGTTTCCAAAATGCTGACCTGGGAACATCCATGTGTAACAGCAGGCCCGGCCTGGCCATCGGGAGCACCGGGAGGTTTCCCGATGGCCTGGCCTGTTAAGTGGCCTGCTGGCCTGAGGATTTTATTAATGTATGTATTGTGAACGCAACGCTGCGCAAATGTGGGTCTGACTCTGCCTCACAGAGGGTGACTGGCTGTCTACATGATGTGGCCTGCCCACATGGCCACTTTCATACAGACCATACACTAATGCCCTCGATTGGTCTCTGTGTGTCATTCAAGCTCGGGAGGGTGTGTGTGTGTGTGTGTGTGTGTGTGTGTGGCGCGAGAGAGTGAGAGAGAAAGCGCGCGCACTGGTTACGTGTAGGCTATTGTTGTTGTTAGCATCTGGTGCTAACTAGCTGCGCTAACGGAAAAGGAGCTGTTTCAACAACAAGGTGGAGGAGAGTCCTCTCCTGTCAGACTGAGAGACTGATAACTACAGCTCAGGTGAGGTAAAGGACTCTGCTGCGTGTTTAGATAGTTGGGTCACCATTCATGTAAACACATATTTCCATTTGAGGGGGGAGTGATTAGTAAAATATGCATGAATAATAATAAAAAAACGTTAACTAGGTGAAAAAAATGTAAGATAAACTTAAAAAACTTGTTGAGAGCTAAAACTAGTCTTTGCTTGTGCCTCAAAGAGGAGAAGGGGGGAGAGGAGGGAGACAGGAGAGGAGGGAGACAGGTGAGGCTGGTTCAGGAGCACAGACACACTCACAACTATAAATGAACCAAAAACAAATAAATAAACAAGTTTCAATGTTTTTTCATATTGGATATGGTATGTTATTGATTATGGCCATGATTTTATGATTATTTAAATGTGTACAGTTCTGTTTCATGTGGGTGTAGTCTCTTTATTTCCGTCTCAAAGTGAACCAGATGGATGCATTTAAGTCCAACATTTAAAAACAAATCTTACCGGGGGAGCATGCCCCTGGACCCCCCTATAGGATTTGAGGTCCACCCCCACTTAAAATATGTTCACATGGATAGGTTCCTAAATAGATTTGCACATTTGTTTAAATAGTAACCCATCTCCATATGTTTATTTTTTGGTAGTAGATTTAGAGGGCTATCACTACGGGCAGCAACGCAGTAAATATTGACAGATAAATCCAGCAAAATGGCACAAAAAACCGGTAGTGGCCTGGCTGGGTGTATAATTCCCGGCCTGACTTATTGTACCAGTCCGGCCCTGTGTAACAGCCTCAAATGAGATGAGAACATGTTCAATCTAATCAAAAATACCCAGCAGAGGATCTCCTTCCTGTGTCTGGTCACCGCATCACAGATAATTCAATTCTATCGACCGTCACGCATCACAGGCTCATCTGTTTCTGTGCCGCTGCAGGTTGCTCACACACAACAGGGAGGAAGGAGGAAGGAGGAAACCTGTTAGACCTTTAACACTCAGGAGGATCATTGTTGGATCAGCAACAGTTTCCGCACTACGCTGTCTAAACTTAATATGCTTGAAGGCTATGCCAAATACGTATAGGAGTAAACATCACTAATGCCTGGATTATGTTCACTGGCAATGTTTTTTTCCATTTCCGATACTGTTATGTTCTTATTTTTTATTTTTTGGTGTTTTAAACCAGGTTTTTGATCAAGGAAGAGGCGCTTTGGGGCAGTGCGACAAGTGTAAAGTGGTTTTGTCTTACAAGTTAGCAAACAGTTAACTATCTGTCTTTGTGATCTCTCTATCTGTAAAAACTGAAGGCAACGGGACACGATTTTGGTACCGGAAGCATTCTGGTTTCTGCTTCTAGTCCCAGTATTACCAATGATATGTCAGCAGGTTTTGGATGCAGGCAAACAATCTACTCTAATCTACAGAAAGCCTCAACCGAAATACCACTTCGGGAACCCTTTGACGATCCTTCAACGCTAGTTTTATTATCTCAGAATTGGCTTTGAATTTGCTTGTTGGGAAGCAATCCGGTGGTAGACGCCATCTTTCAATTCCAACTCCCTCCTACTTTTTCAATTTGATAATCTGATTGTACACTATAGGGCAATGTGCAGTAAAAGACCTGACCAAAGTTAAAAGGAAAGCAAGGCAACAAATATCTCTATTATTAAAACGGCCAAAACAATACTCTGTGTAAACATAGTTCTGATTTCCACAAACTTCCATCGAAAGGAAAAACATGAAGATATGAAGAAGATGAGGAGGGTATCCGCTAGGGCTGCTCAATTAATCGTATTTTAATCGCAATTACGATTATAGCTTGCAACGATTACGAAAATGACGTCATCGAAATAAAACGATTTTTTTAAAAATTATTATTATTAATTTTTTTAATTTAAATTTTTTATTAATTCTTTTTTTTATTGGTTTTTCAGTTGAATTATACTTAAAATTCAGGGTAATCAACTGTTAAAAACAAACTGTTCACATTTCTTTTCTCCAATAAATTGATGTTCTCAAAGTAAATGGATAATCGTTTTTCATAATCGTGATATCAATTATTGACCCAAATAATCGAGATTATGATTTTTGCCAGAATCGAGCAGCCCTAGTATCCGCTGAAAGTGATAAATATTGCCTTTTGTTTATTTGTCTTTGTATTTCTTTAAAGTCCACACACAACATATATTTTGTGAAGTTGCTTTCCCTTCCGAGAAAAGTGTGTTTTCTCTGTCAATGTTAACTACCCACTTATTCCCTTCCCTTTCTTCCTCCCGGATCCTTTTGTCTCTCCTCTCCATCATCGCGTCTTCCTTCTTAAATTCTCCTCACCACTTCCCCTGCTGCTTTGAATTCCTCCCACTTCTTTGTGTCTCATCCCTCTCTTGTTTACCTCTATCCTTCGATAACACCCTCCATCTTCCCTCCTCTTCCTCCTCTAGCTGTTGGAAGTGGCAGCAGGTCACATCCAGCCAGGCCTCTCCAACTGTTCTGCTCTGTTTGGCTCACCTGACGTCTTTACAGCAACCCCACTGTCAAACGAACCCTTGCCATCTTCCTCCTCCTCCTCTTCCTCCTCCTCCTCCCAGAGCAATCAACTCCTCACCAGCCACTGAGCCCATTCCTCACCGTCATTAGCCTAATTGTCCAACACATCCTCACTCCCAGGTCGGCCTATGTTGACGTTATGTCAAGTCCCCTGCCGGCTTTTTCCAACGCAAGGGGGGGGGCCTTAGCGTCCATTTTCAACGCAAGGGGGGGGGCCTTAGCGTCCATTTTCAACGCAAGGGGGGGGGCCTTAGCGTCCATTTTCAGCTTTCCGGGATGTCCATGTGCTTCTATGGACGCTCATGGAAGCACGGCATTCATTTGTGTCGACTGCCCTTAAAGGCAATGTGAGCGTCCATTCTCATTGGATAGCGGAGAATTTTACACCCGGAAGTAAGTACTCCCCTTACTGTCGATTGATTTTACAGTGATATCTGCACTACTCATCGACTAAAAAACACCAGATTATCCTTGTTAATTACACAACATTGATTGGTTTAAATTGTGTGCAATGCTTTTGTATTTTTCCCCTTCGATTCGGAGAAACAAATCTTTTTTCGGAGTAAAGGATGGCAGAAGACACTACACTACCCAGAATCCCCAGCTATCATTTCTCCCTGCAGAAAAAGAAAACATGGCCGAACTTCGTTTTATTCCGGGTGTAAAATGCCTATTTTAAAGTTAGTTTGGCCATTAAAATGCGTTTTGATGTCATTTGATGCGAGAAATATGAGTTGTTATTTCAGATTATGTGTGCAGTGGATGTACATGATCTTTAGTTTGCTAGTTATTACGAAGATTACTTCAGGAAATTGCGTCCAACGTTTTCATTGTTACCAAGGTGGTAGCTAGGGACGCTGCTATCGATATTATTTCTGTTATGTTGTGTAACTGTTTAATGGTGTTATCTTTATTGCTACCCCCTTCCCCGTCAATGTATAGTGTTGGTCCACAGCCTAAACATATTAGTTAACAAAATCCGCATCTAAAGATACGTTATTTCCCCCTGTGCAATTCCAGTCTCACATCTCACAGCACATCGTCATTAACAAATACCGGAAACAGACCGAAAACATTTAAAGAAAAGAAAATAATACCTTATTCCGAGTGTGCTTGCTTTTCTCTTTGAAAGTCATCACATAACGGCATTGTAATACACGGTTCAGCTGCATTACATATTACATATCTGCCGTAGTTCTGTATTTATAGAGCCCTGATGAGAAGACAAACATGAGGAACTGAAAACGTGACGTGGATCATAAATATATCAGCCATTAAACAACATCTTACATTTCTTTTCACACAATGCGTCTCCTTGCAGTATCAACACTAATTCGGCTCACTTTTATATTTGATCCAATTGGTAGATAGGCTGTATTTACACCATAAAGGTGCACAGATGATATAAAGAGACACCTGGTGGTTAAAGCATGTTATTGAATTTCATTATTTTTATTATTAGATATTAATACGATCCCTATAAAGTATATTCATTACTCGTTATTCTCTACTAATAGTTAATTAAAGACTGTATATAATGACTATTTTGCACATCCCGTTCAAGATTTCAAGATTTTCTAAGGTTTATTGACATATCTTATAGGTCTACACAACTATGGTGTAGTTCTGCACTGAATGAAAAACTTGGGTCGCAGGTTCCTCAATAGTGCATTACAAGACATCTATCAATATGTGTGCATACCTCCAGCAATGTTAACTATGTTGAAGCACTTATTTTAACTGATATTATACATAATGTATTATACTCTTATGATGTATGCAGATATTTCATCTCCGGCCTTGTCAGGTATTGAACAATCAATAAATAAAGAACACAGAATTGTTGAATATAAAACACAGAATTTGTGTGATTATACTAAATGATTTTCAAATAAACACAACTGCATATTTAACTGTTACACATGCTGATGTAACGCAAATGTTCCAACTTTGGATCAATAAAGTATATCTTATCTTAAGCTGATCGATGGCTACTGCCATATTTGCACAATGTGCCTCTGAACCTTGACAAGTGCATGTTTCAGGCTTATCAATTAATGTAATGTAATGTTATCACAGGGGTCACACATATAAGACCAGCTGTTAAATAAAGCTCTTCTGACCTTAGCTGGCGTGTGGGTATATATAGTAATACTGCCCATTATGGGCACCAGCAATTTCCACCCATTTATTAATTATATGTTTTAAATGTGAGTGTTTCCTGTCCCCTAAACCTCCAGGGATGTACACAGTTTAATACTGGCAACTTCTTATTATGGGAAATACGAAAACGTCTTTTAAAACTACAACTCCCAGTAGAGACGTGCCATAGAGAACATGTTGCGAAACAGAATAGCCAGCATGTGTAGTTCTGGGGACGGGGTGGGGGAGGGGGGACGCGGTGGACCCGTTCAAATCCAGTTTTGAACAGTCTGCCGTGGTTCCATCCCATTTCAAGTGCTGTTCGAGGCTCGGTAACCCTCGGAGCACACTCTCCAATCACAGAGCTTGAGGACTATCACGGGGTTTGTCAAACAGAGCACATGGTGTAGTCCAAACGATAGCTGGGGATTCTGGGTAGTGTAGTGTCTTCATTGCCTTTAAGGGCAGTTGACACAAACGAATGCCGTGCTTCCATGAGCGTCCATAGAAGCACATGGACATCCCGGAAAGCTGAAAATGGACGCTAAGGGCCCCCCCCTTGCGTTGAAAATGGACGCTAAGGCCCCCCCCCTCGCGTTGAAAATGGACGCTAAGGCCCCCCCCCTTGCGTTGGAAAAAGCCGGCAGGGGACTTGACATAACGTCATCATAGGCCGACCTGGGAGTGAGGATGTGTTGAATTGTCACACTGCCTGGCTCCTTTCTTTACCGCCAAATGTGGGACTTGTCCACCTGAATGCCAAATACCGAGCTGATCCCAAAGAGCTTCACCCCGCTGCGCCAGCGAGAGGCGAACGCTGAGCCCATTCAATACGTCCCAATTACACTAACAACCCCCGATTTCCCATCGGGGCTTCGGTCCAGATCAGTCCCACATCTCTTCCAATCACTGATCAGTGCAGCTGAACATGGACCCAACAGGTTTAATATGAACACCTGTACACTCCCACCATCTGTTCTCACGCCAGCTAACTGTTCTCTACCCTTTTAGCACAACATGGGGCTCCTGGGAAGTGCACAACAAAAACTCGAAATCTTGCCAAGTATATTTGTCCAATATCGAGTCAGAATATGTCTTTACACCTGATATAAGACATGATACCTTCAGAAGTAACACTGCAGTGAGGTATCAGGTCTTGCTTTTAGACAATGCATCATCTTATTAAAGGGCCCATGTCGTGCTTTTCCGGTTATCACCCGTCCCCTCGTGCTAGGAAGGTTGTTCTGCATGTAAACGGTCTGCAGTCACAAACCCTCAAAGCACACCCTGTAGCGAGTAGAGCTCTAACACAGAGAAGACCTGTCTGCTGCCCCAGAACGCCTCGGTGGGGATTTCTCTTTCTCCATTGTTTACTTCCTGGGTTCTGTGACGTGTGAACACCCAGATCAACAACAAATGACCGGATTGGCCCAAATGGACCAATCCTCGGAGCCCCTCACTCACCAGGATCCCTTGGCTCACTAACAGGGAGTCCCATTGACTTGCATAGAGCTCCCTGAACGTTGGTAATAGACGAGTTGGGATGGCGAAGAAATGCTCTCCGCAGACCCGTTCTCACAGCGCTATAAACCTCTTTCTTTCTCAATATCAATCCACACTTATTGTTTTGACTTCGGCTCTGAGTGTGTGTGTGCTCAGGATGAGTTTCGCTTGTTCTCCTGTATCGCCGACCCGGAAACCTGTCTAGTCCTCGCAGCAACGAGCCTCGCAACGTCCCGACCAATCAGGGGGGGGCAGGAGCTCCAACAAGCCGTTTAGGACAGAGAGTGAATACACAGACTATACAGAGATGCTGTGAGAAACCAATGTGAGTTTGGAACATTGCACAATGTAAATCTATTCTAGTAGACCTCAACAATGGAACTATGATCAGTGGAAATGGCCGTGTCGTGGGACCTTTAAGTTTGTACTGTATCATAATTCTCATGTTTCTTTTCAATATTATTATGATTTTTTTGGAAATAATTGTTTTACACGTTCGAAATAAATCAAATCAAACTTAAAACTCAACCAGTCGCTACAATTGCCATTGTATGCTAAACTGAATTACTGTATGTATGCATTTATGCATGTTGTGCTTTACAATGTCAGTGCCAGCAACCAAGGGCAACAGGAGAGCAGGAGATGGGAGGGGTCGGCCATGACAGGTGGACGGATGACAGCGATGCAGTTACCTGTGTCTGAGAGCTTTTCCTGCACTTTGATCTGTGGCAGATGACTGACTTATCAACACACAGACAGGTGTTATCATCAAGAGGAGAAACAGGTGACGAATGACGGGTGGGATGAGAGGTGAGGGGGTGGGGGCGGAGCGTGAAGATGGAGCGGTTTGAAGAGGATGCAAGCGGGGAGTTAAAGTGAGGAGATGTTGGAATAAAGCGGAAGAAGTTTCAAGGGAGGGAGTCGATACATGTCTGAACACACACTGATAAGTAGAAAGTCAGAAGTAGTGGGGAAGAGAGAGAGGTGCTATACGCTCGGTGAACAGTGATGACTGGCGTAATGAGGGAGATGTTGTTCTGCCTCAAACATGAGCGAGTGCAGTGTGTAAACACGGTGTTGGAGCTGCTGCTGCTGCATTGATCAACGAGGAAGTAAATCACCAGGTGAAGCCAAGAGGATGATGAAGTGCAGGCCAGCGCCTCGCAGCAATTACAGGTGTTGTGTGTGTCTGTTATCATGCAAATCGGGCGTACACACTCCTCTCAATGAGGTGTGTGTGTGTGTGTGTGTGTGTGTGTGTGTGTGTGTGTGTGTGTGTGTGTGTGTGTGTGTGTGTGTGTGTGTGTGTGTGTGTGTGTGTGTGTGTGTGTGTGTGTGTGTGTGTGTGTGTGTGTGTGTGTGTGTGTGTGTGTGTGTGTGTGTGTGTGTGTGTGTGCAAAATAACATTGCGGTTTAAAATCCTCACTGAGATTCACCACCGTGCTGCCGTCCTCTGAAGCCTGAGGCACAGATCGACGCTTGTGAGCATCACAAAAAGCAACAAGCTGGACACACACACACACACACACACACATACCCAGCCCTAGTTGCTATGGAAACAAGGCCCTCAAAAGGCTCAAAGAGTTTTGAAGCATGTAAAAAAAAATTGCACCGCGAGAGGCTCTGACTTGCAGGAAAAAATGTGAATTGGAAAGGTAAAACGTAAGCATTTTTTTTCTTTTTTCGATGCCATCAACAAGTCATGAATACGTTTATTGGATGTATCTGTAAGGTACCCATCTGTGCATTCTACACTGTAGATCGCTTGGTATGCAGCATGGCGTGGCGGCTTGGCCCACTTTGTACGTTCGAG
The DNA here is from genome assembly GCF_902827115.2 of Pseudochaenichthys georgianus. Classification (NCBI taxonomy): domain Eukaryota; kingdom Metazoa; phylum Chordata; class Actinopteri; order Perciformes; family Channichthyidae; genus Pseudochaenichthys; species Pseudochaenichthys georgianus. The sequence continues at coordinate 25,326,385 of NC_047521.1, read as the reverse complement.
CGGCATATAACACATTTGACTCGACAAAAGACATTAAAATAGATGTCTAATCCTTGACTAATTCGATCCAAATCCTTTTGTTCGTGTCCTGTCACATCGGAGAGGCATGTTCACACACACAGAGGAGAGAGGTATCTTATCCAGGCTTTCAGACGGACCATTGTTATTTAGAGAGCCCACACCACCAGCCAAACCACCCACACACACACACACACACACACAAACTCGCCAATCATCCCCCTCCCACGCCGCCGCCCACCCTCCTTCCCACGCCACAACACACACACCCACACACATATGAATGCATCCTGCAAAGATTGGACTGCTGACAGGATGGGAAAGCATCCAAAACAGCATCTAGACACGGAACTCTTCACTGAAACGCAGACTAATGAAATTCTTCTGTCAGTTAGCACCTTTTTGACGAACGGTGAGCCACAAAAGTGTTCAATGACACACACCGATAGATCCTCAGCTCCTGTAAAGCCACCCGTCATGCTCTGCTTTTTTGACACTTGCCAGTCGCTGCCTCTTGGTGTTTTGCCAGCCTGTTCCCCTCTCGCTCCAGCAGGCACACAAATTAGCGAAGGAGACTTGACCCCCGTTCAAAGAGAGGGCATCGCCGGGAAATTGGAATTCGAGACTCACGATTAGAAAGTCTACGAGCTCTTTCCAGACTGTCACCGATACGCCGCTTCATCCTGCATGTGGTTACAGCCTGTAATTAACACACTCAGGGTGACAAGCAAGGCAAAGGTTGTGTAGATTCATTTTACCCACGGGTGCATGACACAGTGTGTGCATGTAAATTCGTTTTATCTTTGCATTTAAGGCTTTAAGGAGGCCCTAGTATGTTAATTTCCGGGTTCATATCAGTGTGTAGTGTCTCTACTTTAAAGAGTCCTCTCCTGCTGATGTTCAGGTGTGTATCAGCATGTAGTGTCTCTACTTTAAAGAGTTCTCTCCTGCTGATGTTCAGGTGTATATCAGTATGTAGTGTCTCTACTTTAAAGAGTCCTCTCCTGCTGATGTTCAGGTGTATATCAGCATGTAGTGTCTCTACTTTAAAGAGTCCTCTCCTGCTGATGTTCAGGTGTATATCAGTATGTAGTGTCTCTACTTTAAATAGTCCTCTCCTGCTGATGTTCAGGTGTATATCAGTATGTAGTGTCTCTACTTTAAAGAGTCCTCTCCTGCTGATGTTCAGGTGTGTATCAGTATAGTGTATCTACTTTAAAGAGTCCTCTCCTGCTGATGTTCAGGTGTATATCAGTATAGTGTCTCTACTTTAAAGATTCCTCTCCTGCTGATGTTCAGGTGTATATCAGTATGTAGTGTCTCTACTTTAAAGAGTCCTCTCCTGCTGATGTTCAGGTGTATATCAGTATGTAGTGTCTCTACTTTAAAGAGTCCTCTCCTGCTGATGTTCAGGTGTACATCAGTATGTAGCGTCTCTACTTTAAAGAGTCCTCTCCTGCTGATGTTCAGGTGTACATCAGTATGTAGCGTCTCTAGTTTAAAGAGTCCTCTCCTGCTGATGTTCAGGTGTATATCAGTATGTAGCGTCTCTACTTTAAAGAGTCCTCTCCTGCTGATGTTCAGGTGTACATCAGTATGTAGTGTCTCTACTTTAAAGAGTCCTCTCCTGCTGATGTTCAGGTGTACATCAGTATGTAGCGTCTCTACTTTAAAGAGTCCTCTCCTGCTGATGTTCAGGTGTATATCAGTATGTAGTGTCTCTACTTTAAAGAGTCCTCTCCTGCTGATGTTCAGGTGTATATCAGTATGTAGTGTATCTACTTTAAAGAGTCCTCTCCTGCTGATGTTCAGGTGTATATCAGTATGTAGTGTCTCTACTTTAAAGAGTCCTCTCCTGCTGATGTTCAGGTGTATATCAGTATGTAGTGTCTCTACTTTAAAGAGTCCTCTCCTGCTGATGTTCAGGTGTACATCAGTATGTAGCGTCTCTACTTTAAAGAGTCCTCTCCTGCTGATGTTCAGGTGTACATCAGTATGTAGTGCCTCTACTTTAAAGAGTCCTCTCCTGCTGATGTTCAGGTGTATATCAGTATATAGACATGTTTATTGATTGGGATAAACCCCTTGAGATGCACCATCTCGTTTTCAAGGGGGTCACGACAACAGCAACAACTTACAGACATACATAAACAAAAAGACAAAATGCAAAACATGACACACAAGACACACCACATACAGTCTGTTAAGTCAAATTCAAGCAATGCATACAATCATTACAATTTGAGACAGTCGAGCAAATCAGTTTCATCAATATCAGTTTCATTAATAACAAGTACAGACCAGTTGAAAGTGAGATGATAATGCATGTTTGAACATACCCAATGATGCAAAGATCTAATGGCAGCAGGTAAAGTATTCCAGTCTGTTGGGGCTTTGAACATGAACGCTCTTCTGCCAATTAATTTTTTTGCAGAGGACAGAGAAATACATCTGGACAGAATGTCTAACTTGATGATTTGGTGAGTAGGGTACATAATACTGCTTTAAATAAGGGGAATAGTTAAGATAAATGCATTTAAATATCAGCTGAAGCCAATGCGTGTGTCTTCTTACATTTAAAGAAGGCCATTTAAGTTGGTTATACATTGTGCAGTGACGTGTACGAAAAGGACAATCAAGAACAAACCAGCATAGTCTATTGTAGGCTATGTTGAGTGGAGCAAGATCTGATTTAAGTGCATTTTGGTAGACAACATCACAATAGTCCATAATCGGAAGAATAAGTTGAGAAGCAATTCCCTTTCGGACACTGAGCGTAAAACAATTGCGAGAGCTGTGTAAAACACCGATTCCGTAATTGACTTTTTGTATTACATGCTTTATATGTAGTTTAAATGAAAGTTCAGAGTCTAGCCATAAAACCAAGATATTTAAAGCTATCAACTTTATGCAGAGAAGTGCCATCCTTACATGTTAGTACTACATTAGGTTTAGATTTGAGCTTCTGCCTGGTACCAAAGACCATGGTATAAGATTTTGTTTTGTTAAGCAGTAGTTTATTGTGTGAGAGCCAGTCCTGTACGATATTAAAATCCGATTGAAGAGAGATCTGAATTTGTGAAAAATCTGATTTGGATGTATATATAACAGTGTCATCAGCATAAAGGTGAGTACAACAATTAATGAGACAAGAAGATAAATCATTTATGTAAATAGAGAACAGAAGTGGGCCCAGAGTTGATCCTGGCGGGACACCCTTTTGTTGGATCAACAGGTCAGACTGTTTTCCATTAACAACCACACATTGCTTTCTACTGTGAAGGTACGAGTTAAACCATAACACTGTATTATTAGAAAGGACAATGCCGTGAAGTTGATCCAAGAGCAGATATCGATCAACGAAATCAAAGGCTTTTGTCAAGTCAATAAAAATGGCACCTGTGAGTTCACCATCATCTGCAGCAGAGTACAAGTCATTCGTACATTTAAGTAGGGCAGTTGCTGTGGAGTGATTAGGCCTGAAACCAGATTGAACCGGAGATAAAATATTATAAGTAATGAGATAATGTGACAGTTGATTATAAATTATTTTCTCCAAAGCTTTGGAAATTGAGCAGATTATAGAGATTGGTCTATAATTATTTTATCAAGTAAATCACCACCTTTATGCAGTAGAATGATGCGTGCACATTTCCAAATAGTCGGCAACTCACAGGTGGACAAAGACAGGTTGAACAAATCAGCAAGTGGGTACATGAGAATATGGGACGCCAGTTGTATGAACCAGTGTCTCTACTTTAAAGAGTCCTCTCCTGCTGATGTTCAGGTGTATATCAGTATGTAGTGTCTCTACTTTAAAGAGTCCTCTCCTGCTGATGTTCAGGTGTATATCAGTATGTAGTGTCTCTACTTTAAAGAGTCCTCTCCTGCTGGTGGTCAGGTGTATATCAGTATGTAGTGTCTCTACTTTAAAGAGTCCTCTCCTGCTGATGTTCAGATGTATATCAGTATGTAGTGTCTCTACTTTAAAGAGTCCTCTCCTGCTGATGTTCAGGTGTATATCAGTATGTAGTGTCTCACTTTAAAGAGTCCTCTCCTGCTGATGTTCAGGTGTATATCAGTATGTAGTGTCTCTACTTTAAAGAGTCCTCTCCTGCTGATGTTCAGGTGTATATCAGTATGTAGTGTCTCTACTTTAAAGAGTCCTCTCCTGCTGATGTTCAGGTGTATATCAGTATGTAGTGTCTCTACTTTAAAGAGTCCTCTCCTGCTGATGTTCAGGTGTATATCAGTATGTAGTGTCTCTACTTTAAAGAGTCCTCTCCTGCTGATGTTCAGGTGTATATCAGTATGTAGTGTCTCTACTTTAAAGAGTCCTCTCCTGCTGATGTTCAGGTGTATATCAGTATGTAGTGTCTCTACTTTAAAGAGTCCTCTCCTGCTGATGTTCAGGTGTATATCTGTATGTAGTGTCTCTTCATGTCTCCATGCTTTAATGTTCAAAAAGCTCTTTATTCTTCTCATACTGCCTGTGCTGCAGCACCTCTTTTCACCCTCTGTCTGAAACCCAAACAGACAGATAGATTTGGACTGCTTATTGAATGCATTTGTCTTTCGATTGGCACTAATGAACGAGCTATTAGACCGAGAACACATTAGGCGCTGCATATGAGAGAGACCGAAGGAGAAGTAGAGCGAGAGCAATGATGGGTTACCTTTCCATTGGTCTTAAAGGAGAATATTAGTCCCTAGGCGTCTCTTAAACAGCCCTCGGGGTTTCATTATCCGACTGCATCACTTAAACGCTTCCTTACACTCAGCATGACTCATCTCCACTATAGGAGAAGGAGGTGAGGAAGGGTCATGTCTGTTTATTGACCTGCACTAATGACAGTATTTAGTTGTTGTAGTATGAGCTGTTTACTGCAGTGGAAGCAGTGCTGGAGAAAGTATTCAGATTCTTTACTTGAGTACTGTTATCATACTTCAGTTTGAAGTAAAAGTACTGCATCTAGAATGGTACTTCTAAAAGTATTTTATTACGATTAGGAAAATGTACTTAAAGTATCACGAGTAAAAGTACTTATTGCAGAAAAAAGCATAAAGCAAAAGCAGTAACTTCACATTTAAGAAGTGGGGACTGTGAAGTGTTTTAATACAAAAACTTGTCGAATGGTTTAACCTAAAGCAAATAATCATATTTTAAAAGCTTTCCTAAGTATTGTGTGTCAAAATCTGAATTTATAACAGTTCTGTAAAATAAATGTAGTGGAGTACAACATTGGCTTCCAAAATGTAGTAGAGTAGAAGTATGACATACTATGAAATGATAATACTCGGGTAAAGTACAAGTAGCCTCAAATGTTTACTCAAAGGTCCCCTATTATACTGTTTTTCATCAATATATTATAGGTCTCAGATATATACAGAACATGTCTCTGATCATTGCAGCATTACCCATAATCCCCTCTGTTTCAGCCCTGTTTCCAAAGTGCTGATTCTCTGTCTGTTACTTTAGATGAAAATAAGGAGCCCCTCCCCACGCCCCTCTGAGAGAGATTTGGTTACAAAGAACACAATGGTGCTCTAGAGGAGATTCAGGTGATAAGGGGGGGGGGGGGGGGGGTTACCTTGTTGCTGATTGGCTAATGGTTACACAAGCCAACACATAATTATGACATCACAAAGTGGCCAAAATCTGATCAGCTCATTTTCAGACAGGTTTTTATAGAAATGGATCAGGACAAAAAGAGAGAGAATCTTTGTTCCTGAAACTTTCAGAGTTTCTTTCCACAGAGGGGACACATGTTGATGTAGAAGAGACATGAAGAAGAGGGGACACATGTTGATGTAGAAGAGACATGAAAAAGAGGGGACACATGCTGATATAGAAGAGACATGAAGAAGAGGGGACACATGTTGATGTAGAAGAGACATGAAGAAGAGGGGACACATGCTGATATAGAAGAGACATGAAGAAGAGGGGACACATGTTGATGTAGAAGAGACATGAAGAATTGGGGACACATGTTGATGTAGAAGAGACATGAGGAAGAGGGGACACATGTTGATGTAGCAGAGACATGAAGAAGAGGGGACACATGTTGATGTAGAAGAGACATCAATCAATCAATCAATCAATGTTTATTTATATAGCCCAATATCACAAATGTTACATTTGTCTCAGTGGTCTTCACAGTGTGTACAGAATATCAGTATGACAATACGACACCCTCTGTTCTTAGACCCTCACATCGTACAAGGAAACACTTCCGGAGAAAACCCACAGTTTAAAGGGAAAAATGGGAGAAACCTCAGGGAGAGCAGCAGAGGAGGGATCCCTCTCCCAGGAAGGACAGACGTGCAATAGATGCCGTGTGTAAATTGAAAAGATAATACATTTGCAACATAGGTAGACCAAATGTTTGGAAATGCATGTGTGTATAATAGGAAGATGAATCCACGAGGATATCCATCCAGGACCAATGATCCAGGACCACAGTCACGACTCGCGATCCAGGGCTCGCGATCCAGGACTCAGGACCGCAGGATCATCCATGACTCCGGATCCCAGCGTATATAGACACCAAAAAGAAAGACATGTGGGGAAGCTGGGTTAATCGGAACATGAGAGTACACAGGTATAGACAGAGAGAAGGAAGAAGTAAGATGTCCCCCGACAAACTAAGCCTATATCAGCAAAACTAGGGGCTGAATCTAATCAGCCCTAACTATAAGCTTTATCAAAAAGGAAGGTCTCAAGCGCACTCTTAAAAACGGATAGGGTGTCTCCCGCCCGAACACAAACTGGAAGCTGATTCCACAAATGTGGAGCTTGATAAGAAAAGGCTCTGGCTCCCATTGTACTTTTAGAGACTCTAGGAACAACCAACAACCCTGCATTCTTGGAACGCAATGCCCTCGTAGGACAGTAGGGTATAATGCGTTCTTTAAGGTAAGATGGCGCCTGCCCATTAAGGGCTTTGTAGGCGAGAAGAAGAATTTTAAATTCTATCCTGTGTTCTATAGGGAGCCAGTGTAAGGCAGCCAGAACAGGAGTAATGTGGTCCCTTTTCCCAACTCTGGTTAGTACACGAGCTGCAGCATTTTGAATCAGCTGAAGCGACTTGACTGACTTCTTGGTACTCCCTGATAATAAAGAGTTACAATAATCCAGCCTAGAAGTAACAAATGCATGGACTAGTTTCTCTGCATCGTTTTGAGGCAAGATATGCCTGATTTTTGCAATGTTACGTAGATGGAAGTAGGCGGTCCTTGAAATTGATTTTATGTGGGCGTTAAAGGATAAATCCTGATCAAATATAACACCAAGATTCCTTACAGTCTCACTGGAGGCCAAATTAATGCCATCCATAGTTAGTATATCTTTAGATAATTTGTTTCGTAGATTCTTCGGGCCAAGTACAATAACTTCAGTTTTGGTCGTGTTTAACATCAAAAAGTTTAAGGTCATCCACGTTTTTAAGTCCTTAAGGCAGTCTTGAATTTTATTTAGATGATTAATTTCATCAGGCTTGATTGATAAATATAGTTGAGTATCATCCGCATAACAATGAAAGTTTACAGAATGATTCCTTATAATATTGCCTAACGGAAGCATATATAATGTGAACAAAATAGGTCCGAGCACTGAGCCCTGTGGCACTCCATGGCTAACTTTGGTTTGCGTGGAAGATTCATCGTTAACACGTACAAACTGAGAGCGTTCAGATAGATAGGACCTAAACCAGCCTAAAGCAGTTCCCTGTATGCCAACTAAGTGCTCTAGTCTTTGCAATAGGATATCATGGTCGATAGTATCAAATGCAGCACTGAGATCGAGCAAAACAAGAATAGAGACAAGTCCCTTGTCTGAGGCTATTAGAATGTCATTTGTGACTTTAACCAGAGCTGTCTCTGTGCTATGATGTGTTCTAAAGCCAGACTGAAAATCTTCAAATAAATCATTGTTTTTTAAGTAATCACACAACTGTTTTGCGACCGCTTTCTCAAGAATTTTTGAGAGGAACGGAAGATTAGTAATAGGTCTATAGTTGGCTAAAACCTCTGGATCGAGGTTGTGCTTTTTAAGAAGCGGTTTTATCACTGCTACTTTGAATGATTGTGGAACATAGCCTGATAATAAAGACATATTCATAATATTTAATAAAGAAGTGCTAATTAATGGAAAAACTTCCTTCAACAGCTTAGTTGGAATTGGGTCTAACATGCACGTTGATGGTTTAGAAGAGAGAATCATTGAATGTAATTGTTCAAGGTTTATGGCTGAATAGCATTCTAGTTTACTATCTAGTGTAATATTAGAACTTACGTTTCCGGGAGCTGTTGATAACACTATACTGGTCAAAGGCAAGAGGTCATTAATTTTGTTTCTAAGAGTAACAATTGTATCGTAAAAAAGCACATAAAATCATTACTACTGAGTGCTATGGGAATAGAAGGCTCAATCGAGCTGTGGATCTCTGTCAGCCTGGCTACAGTGCTGACAAGAAATATTGCATTATTCTTATTCTCATCTATTAATGAAGAGTAGTAGGCTGCTCTCGCTTTACGCAGTGCTTTCTTATATTCATTGAGAGTAATATGCCAAATTAAACGAGATTCTTCAAGTTTAGTGGAACGCCATATCCTTTCAAGTTGTCTAGACTTTTGCTTTATTTTGCGGGTTTCGGCATTATGCCATGGAGCTAATCTATGTTGTTTTATCTTCTTCTTTTTCAAAGGAGCAACAGAGTCTAATTTTATTCGCAGCGCATCTGTAGCACTATCAACAACATGATCAATTTGGGGTATAAGTTTCCTCCCCTACATGCAGACATGCTATCGAGTTAAGTATTGGTGGAATCTCTTCCTTAAATGTGGCTATAGCACTAACAGATAGGTTTCTGCTGCAAGAGCTTTTGACTAATGCTTTGTAGTCTCGTAACAGTAGTTCAAAAGTTACTAAGAAATGGTCGGATAAAGCAGGATTATGCGGTTCGACTAATAGTTGCTCAATTTCAATACCATAAGTCAGAACAAGGTCGAGAGTGTGATTATAGCAGTGGGTTGGTTTATTTACACTCTGACAGAAACCAACAGAATCTAATATAGAGTTAAATGCAACAGTAAGGCTATTTTTATCATCGTCAACATGAATATTAAAGTCACCTACGATAATTACTTTATCTGTTTTAAGAACCAAAGTTGATAATAACTCAGAGAATTCAGATAAGAATTCTGAATAAGGACCTGGTGCACGATACACTGTAACAAATAAGATTGGCTGCAAAGTTTTCCAGGTCGGATGCGTAAGACTAAAAACGAGGCTTTCAAAGGAGGTATACTTTAATTTTGGTTTAGTATTGATAACAGTGGCGGCCGGCCCATAGGGGCGCTAGGGGCGCCGCCCCACCTCTTGCCAGATAAAAAATAAAAATAAATATTAAATAAAAAAATATATATTTAAACAAAATATATTTAAAAAAAATATATATTTTATATTTTAATTTTTAATGAACAAGGTAAATATCATACAATTAGTATCACAAAAATGTATAATCTACAATACAATCTCGTTTAAAATTGTGTTACGATGTCTAAAGTTACTGATAAGTCACCTGTGTCCTGCCTGGCCTTGCCCATGGCATTAGTTTATCATTACGGGGCAGAGCCCCCGAGCGAAACAGCAGCAACCAGCAGGTTGCAAAAGTCTCAATAGTAAACTGTGCCGCCGAAACATAATTTCAGCCAATCAGCGCCGTCAAATATTTTGGTCACGTGGGCGCTCACGTTGGCGCCCATGTTGCTTACGTGCGTTGACGTGAGGAGTTGTTTTTTAGACTCGTGAGTGACCAAGGTGACGCAGTATTTGGATGAGAATGGTGTGCAGGTGGAGGCGCCGGAACCTCGGTCCGCCCAAGAGCTACTCTTCAATCCTTTTGAAAGGAGAAGTTTGCGAGATAAATTGATACTTAAAGACCTTGGACCGGACCAACCCGATTTTTATATATCACAGCAAGCTCGTGAAAAAGACAAAACGTATCAACAAGGCTTCTCACATGGCTAGCTGGATGCAAACAGGTAAATGCTATCTTTTGTTTCACATGCTTGCTCTTCAAACAGCCGGGGACAGATACGATCTGTTCAGAAACTAGACAAAAGTTAAACAAGTACAAACCACAGACTGTCTGTGTCATGGAGAATACAGTCGCTGGTTTATTTATGTCTGTAGGCCGTTGTTGTGAGTGTGGATGGTCGGAGCATATATAGCGTTAGCTTAGCCAAGATCCATTCAGGGAACAAGCATTCTAAAAGGTTTTTCGCCTGCCGTCTGTCTGCAGACTTGTCAAAGCATTAATTCATGGTTTTTACTAACCGGTATCAGTATGTTGTTACGTCGGCATCATTTAGAAACGTGTATTACAATTTAATCACGGTAAAATATGTTCATGTTGTTGTAGCTGTAGCTCCCGAGCCAGCGCGTCTTGTTTGAATGATGCGAGTAAACACAGCTGACAGCTGCGGTGAAACTCGAGCGACTAGAGCGATGCGATAGGAGCGTTTAGAGCGAAGCGAATATTCGCATCGCGTCCGGTCTGAACGCAGCATTAAAGCGAGCTCCTCGCTGCACTGGAAACGTGCCATTACATCACCAGAAGTCCTAATTTAAGGGGTAATTTCTCCCAAAAAAAATGTTTTACTCACTCTATCAATAGCCCCACCAAAAATATTTTCCACCAGCCGCCACTGATTGATAAGTAAACTTGAGTCAAAGATTCGGCCCGTGCCTCGAGCAATATGCTGACATATTCTTCATGTCTCAACCAAGTTTCAGTGAGACAGCATATATCAATATTATAATCTGATATTAAATAATTTACCAGTATTGCTTTAGATGCTAAAGATCTTATGTTTAAGAGACCACATTTAATCTTCCTGTTTTGTTGCACTGTAGTAGTTGTTACATTTACTTTTATTAGGTTATTATGTATGACACCTCTATTAGGTTTCACTTAACATGAAGAAGAGGGGACACATGTTGATGTAGAGGAGACATGGAGAAGAGGGGACACATGTTGATGTAGAAGAGACATGAAGAATAGGAGACACATGTTGATGTAGAAGAGACATGAAGAAGAGGGGAGACATGTTGATGTAGAAGAGACATGAAGAAGAGGGGACACATGTTGATGTAGAAGAGACATGAAGAAGTGGATTTTGCATAATAGGTGACCTTTAAGTTCTTGAGTAAATGTACTTAGTTTCCACCACTGAGTAAAAGCAGACAGACGACATGTCCTGTCGGATCAGATGAGGCGTGCTGCTGCGGCTGTTTTATTCCCCGTTGACATTCAAGCACAGACGAACTGACTTTCCCTCCTTAAAGATAGGCTCGCTCGCCCTCCACCTGACACTGAAAGCTCCCTCTCCTGATCTCCGTCTGCCCCCCCACCACCTGAGCGGCTAATTCAATAAACAAACCATTTGTTTGTGTTGTAATTAGTATCTATCTTCCTGATGGAATAGAGTCTGACTGCCGTGATTGTTTCCTGCTGTTTTTTAAGGGTTTCATTTTGATGATATGCTTGGCAAATTGGAATTCGAATTAGGAAGCGCAAGGAAAACCCGTCACTTCCTACTTATTGCAAAGTAACAAGGATTATGTTGTCCAAAACAGCTTCAGTTAGAAAGTAAGATTAGGTTCAGGACATCCAAAAACTTGGAGAAAAGGCTAAGGACTTGCTTTCTACTCATTTATTAACCTGTTGTCATGGCATTATGTTATCAGATTGAATGCAAACACCATTTCTCCCTGAAAAGTACTTACATTTTGGCCCAAACATCCACTTAATATCGACCGGTCGATCGCAAAGGTAGTGTGGGCAGATCGCATGCATTGAAAGAAAAAAAAAAAAGTAAAGTTATCCTATCATCCATCCTTACTATGGCATTTGCCACTTGATTGACGTACAGGTAAGCCAGTCTGAGTTGTATTGTGCCATACGGGCTCATGCAGCTTATGCGGCGCAATTAGTGTAAGCGCGCCACAGTTTAACTGCCGTTTAGTCTACTAGCACCCCCCCCCCCCCGGACACAGATTGGGCAGGGGCAGATCTGTAGGTGGATCATTTGGGCGTGGCCATTTTAAAAGTAGCTCCCAAGCTGAAAAAGTGCAGGCACCCGTGGTTTAGAAGATGTAGTTAACATTTAGCGTAGCTTAGCAGCAATACTGGAAACAAGGGGAAACGGCTAGCTCGGGTCCTTCTGACGGCATGTCATGTTTTGGGTAAAATAAGTACATGTTTTGTGCTCATCAACTTGAGTTAGCACACGTTAAGTGACTTCAAATAAGTTTTGTTTAACATGGGACAGACACTTTCCCACAACCTACACAGACTTTGATACTCTTTCACTCCAGCTGCTGTTGCATTGTCTTGTATTCATATGGAAGATCAACCATGTGAGTAGACCTCCTAAACGTATATTAGGTGTAGCAGGCCGATTCTAATCGATATCTAAGAGGCTGGAAACCAATGATAACGGCCATCACATGGGCTGATCACTTAAAATAAACAAGTTTGCAACAACTGACTTTGTTGGGTTTAAGCTAATCACGTAATTCTCCCTCCTGTGATTCCTTCAGTAAAACATAATTGGGCTTTGATTAGATCCCCAAAAACACCCGATTCTCCGTCCAGAAGACTCGCGAACAATACACGAACACCTGTGATGAGCTCCATTGTCGAGGCACGACATGGTTTCGCCGCGTCTCTCACTTCCCTTTTGGCAATCTCTCCTCACTCAGCTATTACCACATGCAACATCATGGACGTGCCGCTCTCTCCCCGCCCTCCCTCCGCTCCCCCTTTCCTCCCAAAAAATGTCTCATCAGGGTCTGAGTCGATGTGAGCCTGTGAGAAATTAAATTCCCCTAATTAGGCCAGCAGATTTGCTTGCTTTATCCTCCTGCCTCCCAAACCTCCCCTCATCCAGACACATCTCTAATTAATCACCGCATGCTGCTGTTGACTATACTTCAGAGGCTGGATGAATGGTGGAGGGATTCTCAAGCTTCCTCAATCTAGAAATAGGATTCTAAAAAAAGGCTATTATAATCAGAGCTCTCCTAGTGTGTGTGTGTGTGTGTGTGTGTGTGTGTGTGTGCGTGCGTGCGTGCGTGCGTGCGTGCGTGCGTGCGTGCGTGCGTGCGTGCGTGTGTGTGTGTGTGTGTTTCTCTTCGGGTTATTCAGTGCTTACATCAAAGGAAAGCCGCTCCAGGCTGTAATTGAGGATGATATCGTTGAAGGAAGACTTGCACGTGTTATAAGGACTCTACCTTCCTGTCTGTGTGCTGTAAAACAGACTTTAGGTGTCTGGAAATATAGTGCGTATTGACGGGTGCAGAGACAAAGGGTTCTGCAGATTTATTCAGCTAATTAAGGATCAGAGTCGCAGCCGACTTTAAAAATGCAGATTGCTAACAACTATGGCGTCAGTGTTTCACTCTGCGCCTCCAAATGAGACCACAAACACAAACAAGCTCACGGGTTAGGGGTTTCTAGACAGCAGTTTGGTTTTTAATCACTTTGAATCGCTTCCTTCGTCGTTTCTGCAATTTCGACTGATTGCAGGTGAACTTACGGTGAACTATTCGCTTTACCTGTGCAGCAAATCGGTTTTAGAAGTAGATGGGGATCACTGTGTGCAGTCAAGGGGTTTCTCGATTGTAGTAGAAATATATATTTACGTATTTTAATAAAGTATGGCACAGCTGTAAATTGGCTATTATTTAATGTATAGTAAGGTAATAAAGTAGGTAATTTTGGAGAAAGCAGCTCGAGTGTGGTAGAATTTGAAAATACACAGCCGGAATAAATCTGCCACTTCCTCACAGAGCCCCTCCCCCAACACACACGAATGCGCACATGACCAATGAGGGCACGAGATAAGTTTGTGCCCAGATGGAAGGCTGACAGGCAGGTAGGCCATCCAGTTACTTTAGCCGGCTCAGATGATTGGTCGTGCTTTTTACAGCGCCACAGCTTCCACAGGTGACGTTTTTGTCAAAGCACTTCAGATATTCATTGCTATCGGGATGTTAAGAGCATTCCATGGAATATAACAACAAGCGTATCCCGAGCCGGTTTCTCAAACTTACCTACCCCACCTTTAACTCTTAAAAACTGCATTTTCATTTCTTTCTCACTTAAATATACAGCAGCTTGATTAAATATCAGGTTTTAATGTTTCTATTGCATTCAAATGTTACATAATGCATTATATTTAATTATGGTCCGCTCCACAGGAAGGTACACTTAATTAAAGGTCTAAGAGCTTTTTCATTTTTAAATTATTGTATTGCTGCATTTCCATTAGTAGTCAATTTAGTCCATTTATTGAACATGTCAGAAACAAAAACATACAACAATAATATTTATATTTTCTTTTTTTCCCTTTTTTTTTCTCACTCAAATTAATAATTATAACAAAGTACAACAAAAAAAAAACAACAATAATTCTCAAATAGTCTCTGTCATGTTCAACAGGGGCAAGAAGAAGCTTACCCCCCTCTTACTTAACTAAAGTAAACCCTACCTATTTTAATGCATCGTGGAAGTACATTTAATTTCAATAAACTCCTCGATAGGCTCCCATATAAAGGAAGTCATGTGGCGCAGTGGGTAGAGCCTTGGTGTTGGGATCAGGGGGCTCACAGGTTCAAACCCCACTGCAGTCAGCATGTCGTTGTGTCTCTGGGACACTTCACCCCAAATTGCTCCTGTGGGGATTGTCCACACTATCAAGTATGTACATCGCTTTGGATTAAAGCGTCTAACAAGTGACATGGAATATAATGTCTGAGTACAGTATTTTAGATTTGGCAATAAATTAAAACTCTATCCTTACATTTGTTTCTTTATTTTGTGTCTCTTCCTGTTGGCTAGTGTCAAATTGGCCACACTAAATATACTCTGCCGCTATGTTTTAAGACAATAACACGTTAAAAGGGATCATGAAAAATACCTCCTACGATGAACCGTTGTTTGATACTGATCTACTGGGAATACTGGAGTCATCCACCACAGATAAGTTCCTCTGTGGACTAATGTTCTACATGTGTAGCTGCGATGTGTGTGATATAGTAGGTGTAATGCATATGAATCACAATCTCCACCCCACACACACATACACACACACACACACACACACACACACACACACACACACACAGTCTCCTGCTGTTTACCGTGGCTCTGCTAACGTCCCACTAAAGCTCAGTTAGAGAGCGATAGGGAATCCATCTCACACTCAGCTGGTCTGAAGCAATCAGGCTGATGGGATTCCTCTCGCTGCTGCGGGCTTTACCTTTTCAATCTGTCTCTCTCTCCTCTTTAGGTAAACACCGGAGCCCGGGGCCCCAGCTGCATCGCACTGAGGCTCCTCTGTAATGAGTAGCTGACAGGAGAGAAACCCTAACCTAGTTAGGATGCCACTTGGGCGCCTCCCGAGGGAGGTGTTCCAGGCACGTGACGTCCAGCTGGGAAGAGCCCGAGGGGTAGACCTAGGACCAGGTGGAGGGATTATATCTCTTCGCTGGCCTGGGAGCGCCTTGGGACCCCCAGTCAGAGCTGGTTGATGAGGGGAAAGGGACGTGTGGGGCTCTCTGCTGGAACTGCTACCCCGAGACCCGACCACGGATAAGCGGGAGAAGATTGATGGATGTTATAAAACAAAACCTTTACACTGCCATTCTGTCAATAAGTTCTTTTTCTGTTAAAAATATAAGTAAAAAAATGATCTACCATCCCCGATTGTGTGTGCAGTATAAACAACATCATTGTTTGGATAGACCTACTCCTGCTCCTTCATATAGAGCTGATGCATTACTTCTATAATGCACTGTTGACTTTAACACACACACACACACACACGATTGACTTCACACACACAGTTTCTCCCAGCAGTGCGACCACATCTGTTAGAGGTTAATGTAATTCCTATGAGTGTCGGGGAAGGAATGAAACGACGATGCATCTGCACAGCAGGGCCCGATACACACAGACACAAAACACACAAACGTACACACACACACACACACGAGCACACACACGAGCACACAGAACTTCAGATATATGGAAATTGTTTTTTCCCAAAGGAGCATCTCAGTTGGCCTTTCAGCTGTCTGACCACAATGTTACTGTGCCTTGTAAATTGTGTGTGTGTGTGTGTGTATGTGTGTGTGTGTGTGTGTGTGTGTGTGTGTGTGTGTGTGTGTGTGTGTGTGTGTGTGTGTGTGTGTGTGTGTGTGTGTGTGTGTGTGTGTGTGTGTGTGTGTGTGTGTGTGTGTGTGTGTGTGTGTGTGTGTGTGTGTGTGTGTGTGTGTGTGTGTGTGTGTGTGTGTGTGTGTGTGTGTGTGTGTGTGTGTTTTGCTCAAGTCCTTACGAGCATGTGAGCAAGTCATGTGCCTATGTGTGTATATTGTGTTCTGTGTGTGTGTGTGTTTTTCTGTTTGTGTTTACTTTGTTTGAGACATACATCACACTTACATTGTGGGGACTCAACCTTTTGGTGACAACATGCAAGGCCTCCTGATAACTCTGTGCATGTCTGTGTGTTGTGAAGTGTGGTTTTTTGTTACTCATATTGTGGGGACATAAATCTGTCTACACACTCACATTGTGGGGACTCGCCTTCCTTTTGGATGCAAGTTATCATAACGCGTGTGTGTGGTTACTTTGTCGTGTGTTTGTGTTACTGACATTGTGGGGACATACATCTGTTTAAATACATTGTGGGGACTCGCCTTCTTTTTGGATGCAAGTTATCATAACGTGTGTGGTTACTTTGTTGTGTGTTTGTGTAACTGACGTTGTGGGGACCTACATCTGTTAAATACATTGTGGGGACTCGCCTTCTTTTTGGATGCAAGTTATCATAACGTGTGTGGTTACTTTGTTGTGTGTTTGTGTTACTGACGTTGTGGGGACCTACATCTGTTAAATACATTGTGGGGACTCGCCTTCTTTTTGGATGCAAGTTATCATAACGTGTGTGGTTACTTTGTTGTGTGTTTGTGTTACTGACGTTGTGGGGACCTACATCTGTTAAATACATTGTGGGGACTCGCCTTCTTTTTGGTGACAAAATCCAATTCCACATAATGTGTTTGCGCGTATTTGCGTGTGTGTGTTTCAGTGGCAAAGTCACCCTTGAATATACTGTATATGTAACGTCTGAAAATACAGTAGGCCCACATTTGTTGAACCATTCCTATTAACATGTCCCACGATAAAGCGTGTAGTATTGCCCAGATGTTATAGTCGCTCTACAGACCCAGGGGTTTCACTGCTATAAACTAACGGCGTCCCTCAGCAGATCTGTCATGCTGTATCCAACCACAAACAGGAATAGTAATAATAATAATAACTTAGATTTATATAGCGCCTTTCACGCTTTACAGAAAAAACTGGAGTAAAACAAACGAAAACATACCAAACAGTCAGACAGTCAAACAACAGGAGGTGTATTACAGTGTCAGTTGTGGGTGAATGTGTATGTACATTTGGTTAAAGTTGTTTGCTTGAATATTGATTCTTCTTTTCTCATGTTGTCTTAATATCTTCAAAGAACGAGAGGGGGAAATCTAATGAACATCAGTGTTTCCATGGTGATGTGCAAAGGAATGAAAAGGCCTGGTTGCCATGGGGTTTGAGGCGTATATTGAGTTAAAAGCTCCCTAAATACACAGTCAACACACTCAGCGGCCTCTCTGGAGGAACACACACACACACGCACACACACACACACACACACACACAAACACACACTCATCGACTAAGAGCAAACACACCAGAGCGTGTCAATCAGCCGAAAATAAAATAAGTTGAATTATAGATTTAAAAATGAATAAACATATGATTTGTTTTAATGTCGGGTTTTATTTTTTTCTGTCAAAGCTGCATGTCACGGGGAGAGATGGAAAATGTACAAGCTTACTTAGCAATTACCCAGCAGCTGCTCGATAAATCCAACTATTCATTCTTATCTTTATTTAACAAGGGGGAACAAATCGCTTCATAGAAAGACTTCACTGACAGTTTCTTCTTTATTTGTCCAGCCTTTGGTTGAGAGAAAATCCTGTTAATTGTTGACCTTCCATCAGGGTATTTCTTGTCTTTTAATGCAACACTGAATAAATAATCATTTTAATATTAGCTGCCAAGAATCATAAAATAAATTCATTATTTTTATTTAAACCCTTCAAAACACTTAGCTGTAAAAGGTTAAACTACACAGCAAAGCAGAACATAAAGACTGCATTGTACATCTGTGATAATGTATAAAAGCTGGGGTAAGAATAATATTTTTGATGCTATTAGGCAAATAACCACCAATGGTTTAGCACTTGTAGGAGCAAGCACAGTAGTGGTGGCTTAAAGCCCACCTCCGCTCCGCGCCGTCCGTTAGATGAGCCTGGTCAGATTTAATAAAAGAAGTTCAAAACACCGGCATAAAAGTTATAACAATAATCTGATTTTAATGGTAAAAAGACACAATACAGAGTGCCCTGTAACAGAGCACTCCGGGCTCCCCGCTCTACCGCCGTGCGATACAGATATCGGGACCAGCCAGTCAGAAACAGGGGGCATTTTGCATGAATAAACAACAGTATATATCAGGGTCTCCAACCTTTCTCCACCTGAGAGCTACTTTGAAAAAATGAAAGTGGCCAAGAGCTACTTGCATCGCATCGCTTACATTTATTCACATAGCACTCATCAGTTGAATTAAGCTACTTTTGTACACGTGTGAAATTGCAATACCTAAAGCTTATCTAAAATCTTAACTTCACATCAAGGTCCAAGAAAATGACAATTTCTCACATATTAATATGGACAACACAGTAAGTACTTCACTGAAGATTCACATACATGTCCAAGAGCAAATTACAATGTTTTCACTTCTTCTTATGGCCCACATAGTAAATACACCGCCTTAAAGGGAAATGGAAACACTTTTCAAACTGCTTTCCATGCGACAATATTACCATTAGGAAATGTATTTATCTAGTCTATTTCCAATGTAAACGATCGAGATACGCGAATTTACTTTTTGAAATACGTGCCTAATGACCATGGGCGCTTCCATTGCTCCGGGACTTTTCCAGTGACGTCACTGAGTGGGTACGGCTTCCTGGGCCAAAGCTCAATAACAAACAACATGGCGTGCAATGCACCAGTAGTTTACATTACAAGAAAACGGTCGTCGTCAGGAGTTTATTGTATTGCCCCAGGCTGCACAAATGGATTTTATACAAAGAAGGAAGAAGTACATTTCCATAGGCTGCTGCCACTAAAGGATGAGAAGCTGCTCAAAGTCCAGTCTGGACGCCTGGTTCAATACAAAACATTGGATTTGAAGCCAGGATCTGTTCCCACAATATTCGATTTCTCAATGTATGCAGTCGGGAACACCGACCGTCCCAGCACGTCGGCCGCGCAAGACAATGACAGTGTCAACAAACGTGAAGTTCGAGCCACCAAACGAGTTGCTTCAGCTGCCGAGAGAGAGGTAAATATTGCAGCACTACCAGATTACTAGCTCACACATGTATTTACTGACACAGTGTGACCTTATTAATTAACGCAATCGCGTCCAAACTAAATGGTAGCTATTATTATGACGCACAATAGAGAATTGGGGGTGTTCTATAGCTCAACTAATTAAACTGGCATACACACGCTCATCTGTCGAAAACAGCCCTAAAAAGGCTAGTATTGCTATTGATGGATGGTATTGCAGGACCCAGAGCGCACGGAGCACAGAGCGGACAGCAGATAACGGAATTGCAGTTGTATTGCTTATAGATTATCAGAACATTTCAAAGGGGACACAGCCCCATTGGATATTAACCTATGGATTAACTACATCATCGTTTTTATCGTTGTAATGCCATTGAAGACCAGTTTAGACCAGACAATGAGGAAGGTAAGCCGTTAGCCTGGCGTATGTTAGTACCTAGCGCCACTTGTTTTGATGTACGTTTTTGTGGATAACTTCGCGAGTTTGTATCTTTCAGTGTTGAGGTGGGCACCGTTAGATTCTGTGTCTCCTTGCGATCATAAACGAACGTGTTGGATGTGCGGCTAGGATAAGTAATAAGGGAGCTATCGGTGCAGTAATAGGTTAGCATTTTCGCTCGGGGCTAATTCAGAGGCTCACTGTTAGCATTGTGTTTTTTTAATTTTTTTATTCCGGATCGTATGCCACTCTATTCGACCGAATCGGTTCATAAGCATAGGCCATGGGATGCCTGGTAACTGTAGATGCTTCCACATCAATGTCATCTCCCGACGAATAGTCAAATTCATTGTTCAAAACGTCGATCTCATTGCAAAATTCCTCCATCGCTGCCATATCTGCTACGTTGTGTTGACTTCCGGTGGAGCGAAAACACAGCCAGTGACGTCACCATTTGGGACTCCCCTAATGGCGGCGGCCTGGTCCCGGAATTCCCCACCCGGCCGGCAGATAATTAATTTTCTTTTGGCGAGTAATATCATATACAATAAATATTACGATCAATATCCATTGTAAAATGAATAAACTACCGGAATATTATAACTGTAATTGGTGTTTCCTTTCCCCTTTAATCACCACCTTGCAAGCATCTTATGGCACGTGTAAAATAATTGCATTCACTCTTTTTTACAGTTAGTGAGATGAATGGCGCTGCATGGAGTCTACCATAGAGGTGTATGCTGGAGTGGACCCACTTAGGTTCACTCTAATAGAGTCATTTAATGTTCATCAGTCGGTCTTGTTCTGTATTTAGATTTCATGACATTCATGTCAGAAAAAGCTGCTTCACAAAGGCATGTAGAGCCAAATAAAGCAGACATTTTCAGTGCTGCTTGGTGAATGTTCTTATAGTTTTCTGGGTCTAAGGCTCCAGAAATGTTGTGAGTTTTGCTGAGACTTCAGCTGAACATTATTTTGGAGATGTATAACCTCCATCTCCACAGGATTGACACTGAACAGTGCAGCCATATTATCTTCTTCTTCGTCTTGACATTAAATTATAAACCATAATTAATCAATTGTAGGTCTAGCCTCCCTATATCTGTGTGTGACATTTTTCCATCCTCAAAAAGAAAAAACGAATACTTCTGCAGTCGAGCTGCAGCTTCTAGCAACGGTCTTCTGTTAAAAAAAGGACACTGAATGTGGCATCACACACATGACTTGAGTCTGAACACAGCAGACAACAGGAGTATTTACAACAGCATTATAAAAACAAAAATAGTGCATGTGGGTGCACACTTACATTCTCTGTCTTACTGTTACATGAATCCCATGAATGTATGAAATTAAGTTAGCTTCATTATATCTCAGTGATTAAGTGAATAATAAAGTTTCTATCGGGTCACTGTCAGCCTGTCACTCATTATTTTCAGGAGGGGGCGGGGCTTGGAGGAACGGAGAGGAGACGGTGATCGCGGAAGCTTTCCTCCTGCCTTCACAAACTTTACACGCGTATTTATCAACTGAAAATAGCAAGAGGACATTCATACTCTGCAATACAAGACTTGATTAAATCCACCAAAAACCTGACATTACGATAACGAGTGTTTTTCAAAAACACAAATCCCTCCCTGTGTGTCTCTGAGCCGCAGCGACACGGACTGATTCAGAGCGAGTCCTTCTGCTGGTGCTGCTGGATAAAGCAGACCGCTCCGTGTGTGGTGTCGCTGTGCCGCTGTCACATCTGCTCTTTGATCTCTGCGTCACGGACCAATTTTATATTCGTATGACAGAAACAATTCTAAAATAAAAACACTTTATTGTCCGGCCGCGGCCGAAAAATCAAGAAGGAACGTTACTACGCTATAATCGATAATCGAGCGGCGAGCTACTGAAAAGCTGCCCCGACGTGTTGGAGACCCCTGGTATATATAGACATATTTGGGGCGGAGATGTGTGTCGGCTCTTCCGTCCCATTTTACTCCTAACGGCCCGTCCACACTACAGTGTCGACAGCGTCGACAACTCCAATCTGCCCATTCACTTTGAATGGGGTGACGTCACGTTGCCTCGCTTTTTCGCCGAACTGAATTGTGGGTAGCAGAGCGGTCCGTCTCCGCCGTCTCCGGCATCAGAAGTTGAACATTGTTCAACTTCTGATGTAGGTTTTCGCCTGTTTGGGGAGTTTATATATATATTGCTCCCATAAAATCCCCGGGGTTTTTTGCTTTGTATGTCGGGGGCGGGAGATTCATGTGATTGGTTGTTGGTCGTGTTGCTTGAATAAAATCCCACAGACACGCCCAGCTCCAAGCTTTTTTTGAAGCTGTAGTGTGGACGCTCCGTTAGTGAATCAGAGAGTCCGTGGGGAGGAGTTGGGTCGGTTGCTCACTCCCCTAGGTGTTCTTACTGGTTGGATTCACTTTGGGTCGGGTCCAATACAGCGAAAATCAGAGTTCTGGGAAAAAGTATTTTTCTTCTGAACAGAGCGTGAGAGCCTCGGAAGTAAACAAGGACAGAGTCGCTTTTTATCTTACACCTGGGTTCACTCCTTTACTTTCCCAAGGAATATTTCACACAAACTCTATTCTTTCCCAGACAATCAAACATTGTACACAGATATTGGTGCTTGAGATTATATTGGCCGCAGAAAGAACCTTGAAAAGTGTGTGTGCTGGTGGGAGGAGGTGTATGTGTGCTGGTATCTGGGTCAGTGAGTGTAGGTGAGCAAAGAATATGTGTGTGTGCTGGTGGAAGGCGGTGTGTGTGTGCTGGTATCTGGGTCAGTGAGTGTAGGTGAGCAATGAATATGTGTGTGTGCTGGTGGAAGGCGGTGTATGTGTGTGTAGCAGGGTATCTGCGTCATTGAGTGTAAGTTGGAAGGTTTATATATATATAGGATTACTTTAAAACAGTCCCAAATAATACATGTTCACTTCAATACAGTTCAAGATAATACCTGTTTACTTTAATACAGTTTAGAACAATATCTGTTTACTTTACACTCTGTAATTCAAGTGGTCTGAAGGAAACAATGCTGTGCCTCAATTCAAGTATAGCTATGTCTTTACTAACATGGGCTAATTTGAGTATAGAGAGGCGAAGTCCCTCCCCTTCCGATGGACCTCCATGGGACCTTATTTCGGGAAAAATTATGTATTGAAGTCAATGGAGAGAGAAAGATTATCTTTCGATCCCGTTTGAATTGTGCCACGAGTTACACACATGATGTTTGTCGATTTAAAATATAATTTTGCAAGTCAAGAAAAAAAAAATGTGGTAAAACTGCAAAGTAACACATTTTTTGTGTGAAACGCTGAATGAACTACAACTCCCATCTCGCACCACACACCAAGAAGGCCGTCACGTTGGCACATTTCGCCTCTTTCTTTCAGAATGAGGCGAAAAGTATTAAACGAGGTGAAAATCACTACAAGTCTGGGCGTGTTGAGAGCTGCACATACACACAAGGGGAGTGAGTCGGTTCCAGCATGCGGGACCGGCTTTACAAGGTTTCGGTGAGTAACACGAGTGTAATGTGAAGTGTGAATGACTCTGGGATTTGTAGTCTTTCTAGTTGCATATTTTTCATAGTCTTATATTTCAACAGTTTTACAACAAACTGTGACTTTTTTGACATGGAAATTATTTTTCAAGATTGACAAACATCATATGTGGATCGAATCTCTCCATTGACTTCAATACATAATTTTACCGAAATAAGGTCCCATGGGGCGGAAGTAGAAGGGCGGGATTTCGCCTCTCTATAAGTGCATCTCAAAGTTTTTGCAAAATGCCCTGAGTCATTATACATCCATGCTATGAGTACCGGGATGTGACGGCCATCTTGGCTAACGGAACTAGCGCAACTAGCTGTGTAGACAGTTGCTCCGCTGAACACAGCACTATACAAATAACAGTTATATTAGTGGGTTGTTTTGTATATTTTATAAAAAAGGTACCACTAGACTAGTGTCAAAAACATGCCACAGGTAATAGTATTTGGTTAATTAAGCAGTTTGTAGTGATTTGCTACACAACAATAACATTGCTAGCTAGCTGCTTAGCGAACAGCTGTTATCAATATGTTTGGCAAGTGGACAGCAGCTGTGTGTGATTTGAAAGAACACTACACGGTCTAAAATCACACATTTAGCAAGTGTTTACGGTGCACAACATGGCAGTGATCGAATGTAAGTATCAGAATTGAAACACTAGACTTCATTACCTCTTTATAAAAATGTACTGTAGCTTGTGACGTGAGACTTTTACATTAGAGGCCATTATATTCAACATAAAGGACTAAATTAACTGACCATTTGAAATATGTCAAACTGATTAAAGGTAATTACCAGATAACGTTCAGCTTTGTGAGTAGTATTGGTACACATCACTGTGTGAAGCATGTGCCAGTGTGTGTGTGTTAGCAGGGGCTTAACTGAGAGACTAGAGCAGCAGGATTTTCACATTTCAAGTTTCTTTTTATTACTTTTTCAGAAAACTTCCCTGGGTAACCACTCGAATATGCTGAAAGGTTAATGTGGAATTTCTGAGGCAAAATATATACTGCCTACCCCGGCTTCAAGGTTGTATTTGCACTTTAATTAATAGCCTGGCCACTGATTTGTGATGTCAGGTCATCTAGTATTGCCTGCAGCCAGTATTAAATTCTACATTTACTTTCTGTCTCCACCTCGGGTCAGATGCTGTGGGTTTGCTCACAGTTTTCTCGACTGTGACTCCTTGAGCAAACTGTTAACGCTGACCTCCTAAAGGCCAGGTCCATCATCCACCAAATACTCTGGACTGCAGGTGTCTCATCCACACACAGACCTTTAGTGGGGATAGCAGCTGCTCTCACCACTTGTGAAGGTGTGTGTGTGTGTGTGTGTGTGTGTGTGTGTGTGTGTGTGTGTGTGTGTGTGTGTGTGTGTGTGTGTGTGTGTGTGTGTGTGTGTGTGTGTGTGTGTGTGTGTGTGTGTGTGTGTGTGTGTGTGTGTGTGTGTGTGTGTGTGTGTGTGTGTGTGTGTGTGTGTGTGTGTGTGTGTGTGTGTGTGTGTGTGTGTGTGTGTGTGTGTGTGTGTGTGCAGGGCCTCTCCTGGAGCATCAATCAAGTGACAAGTCAATCAGTCAAATAAGAATCAGGTGTGTCTCGCTGCAGATAGACTGTGGGTGTTTCTCAATCTCGAGTACTCTTGCTTGGTAGCACATGTCTTCCGAGCGTCTTGCTTCAGAAGCGAGGCAAGAATACTTCCTGGCATTCGGAAAACGAAGAGTGGAACAGGCTAGCAAGTGTGCAGGTGTGCATCACATGAGAAGCCCCGCCTTACATTTTCCGCCACAGATTTGGGGAAATTGGTCCGTGAGCAAAGCATTATGGGGATTTTAAGACCCACACATGTGCAGCCTCGAAATTTCTCCAAACCAAGTACGCCGGGCTCGGTAGATTTCCAAGTATGCTGGACAATGGAACAGTCCTTCGTCGGCACTCGATGACGTAGTATACTTGAAATAGTGGCTCTGCAGCAGCTTTCCTCGAGATTGAGAAACACCCTGTGTTCCCTCAAAAACCTCAACTGCTCAACCTTAGTTGTATGCCGTTGTAATTGTCCTTTTGGATTCTTGTAAACCAGAGGAAATAAAATGCACAAAGGACCTTCTTGTTTGGACTATGGATAATTTCCATCCGTGAGATTTAATTTCGTGTCCATTCTTTGTTATATATTCCTATAAGATTTAGCCTCTATAGCAGGGGTGTCAAACTCAATTTTATCTCGGGCCACATCGGCATTATGGTTGCACTCAAAGGGCCAGTTTTATATATAAGACTATATAAAAATACATACATAGATTTTTAATATATATAAAATAATGTATTATATTACATTATTGCCTCTGCATTGGATTATTATCTGATCGAACACAGGATAGAATTTAAAATTCTTCTTCTCGCCTACAAAGCCCTTAATGGGCAGGCGCCATCTTACCTTAAAGAACTCATTATATCCTACTGTCCTACGAGGGCATTGCGTTCCAAGAATGCAGGGTTGTTGGTTGTTCCTAGAATCTTTAAAAGTACAATGGGAGCCAGAGCCTTTTCTTATCAAGCTCCACATTTGTGGAATCAGCTTCCAGTTTGTGTTCGGGCGGCAGACACCCTATCCGTTTTTAAGAGTGCGCTTAAGACCTTCCTTTTTGATAAAGCTTATAGTTAGGGCTGATTAGATTCAGCCCCTAGTTTTGCTGATATAGGCTTAGTTTGTCAGGGGACATCTTACTTCTTCCTTCTCTCTGTCTATACCTGTGTACTCTCATGTTCCGATTAACCCAGCCTCCCCAAATGTCTTTCTTTTTGGTGTCTATATACGCTGGGATCCGGAGTCATGGATGATCCTGCGGTCCTGTGTCCTGGATCGCGAGCGCTGGATCTTGAGTCGTGGCTGTGGTCCTGGATCATAGGTCCTGGATGGATATCCTCGTGGATTCATCTTCCTATTATACACACACATGCATTTCCAAACATTTGGACTACCTATGTTGCAAATGTATTATCTTTTCAATTTACACACGGCATCTATTGCACGTCTGTCCGTCCTGGGAGAGGGATCCCTCCTCTGTTGCTCTCCCTGAGGTTTCTCCCATTTTTCCCTTTAAACTGGGTTTTCTTTGGAAGTTTTTCCTTGTACGATGTGAGGGTCTAAGGACAGAGGGTGTCGTATTGTCATACTGATATTCTGTACACACTGTGAAGACCACTGAGACAAATGTAACATTTGTGATATTGGGCTATATAAATAAACATTGATTGATTGATTGATTGATTGATTGATTGATTGATTGATTGATTGATTGATTGATTGATTGATTGATAGGGTAATAACCATAGGGGTAACTTCGTAACTACGTCTGAAAGCAGAAGTCTGGGGAAAATAATTGCAAGTCTCTTCAGTGCGCATGTCACAAAATGATTTAAAAAGATAACCCACATTTTGGAGAAAAAGTCAAAAGAAATGACATTTTGAAAGAAATGGCATATTTTTGAGATGCATTGTGGGACATGTAGTTTATGGGCAACGTGCTTCTGTATATCGCAATGTAATCGTATAATACACATATTACAGTATATTCTTTGCAAGCTCTTGTGGGGCCACATGAAGTGAAGTCGCGGGCCGGCTTTGGCCCCCGGGCCTTGAGTTTGACACCCCTGCTCTATAGTCTTTTTTATGAGGTTTTCCAAAAAATGTGTCCATCTTTATTTTCTGCTCCAAGTTGAATCCAAATCCGCTCTAATCAGGGCAGTATGGAGGGTTAGAAATAGAAGTAGGCTTAGAGATCTTAAGACACTTTTTTTTGTTTAGGGAGGTTTAAAACAGTGAACTAAGCCACACGCAACTTTGATTTAGAATCAAACTGTAAGGAGAACAGATGCACCTAAAGTCAGGAAGAAAGTAAAAACAGATGAAGCAGACGGGCTGGTTCAGAGGGTAGCATATGTGATCTGAAAAGCCACCGTGATGAACTGTCATCTATTTATACTGGGTGACGAATGGCTCATGGGTTGCAGCAGGTCTGTCAGGTAATCACAGGAAAGTGAACAGAGGGTGACTAGTGAGGCAGGACAGGATCTGAGATAAGACGGCGACAAACTGATGAAAGATAAACAAGGATGCTTCATCTGAGAGAAAGATCTGGATATGCAAAGGATCTCAGAGTAAAGAAGTGTCGACACAGTCAAGCCTCCCTCTCTCGATAATTGTTGACTGTGAGCTTCTCTGAAAGCTGCTCGGTCTCATTATAACATCTCAGTCATTAATCTTGATCTGGGTCTCAAAAGGACGACGTGTCGGGTGCTTTGAATTGATGCGGAAGAAGGTGTGGGATGAGCTGGATCAATAAAAACGATTTTTGAACCTCTGCAAATTAATCCATTTATACAGTGCTTGAATGCTAAAGTTGATGGACGATGTTTACCTGATGTCAAACGATTTTATGTTAAAGTTGACAGTTTTTAAATGCACGTCTTCCACAACAGTTTATTCTTTATATGTATATTTATATGTGTGTAGCATAATGACCTAAACTACAGCTGCATTTAAAATAATCCTTCATTACTTGTGAAACAGAATGTTAAAAAATCCCCATTTTTCGATATCTTCTCTCCCATCTGTAGGACTGTGAGGAAAGTTGGAAGGACATGAGAGTGTGAGTCTGCTTTGTTGGTTTAAAAGGAGAAATCACTGGAGGACTTATTTTCAAGTCGAGATTATTTCCATTAAGAAAAAAGGAACAGCCTTTTTCTGAGTTCAAATAGACACACGTTCAAATAATACAATGAGGCATAACACATGTATATAATTGTATTTGCATGTAACTAACATTTATTTTATCCTTTGCTTTGAAAGGTTTTCAACCTGAACCCAAAGTGTCTTGTAAAATACTTGTGAACAGAAAATCAAGGTTCAAGGTTCACGGCTTTTATTGGTCATACGAACATAGCTACAGTGTAGTTATGACGATGAAAATCTGAGGTCACAGGCTCCTCCAACAGAGCAACACAAAAAAACAAAAAAACAGAAAAAAATTGTGCAAGTTGATAAAAAATACAAAAAGAAAAATAGTAAAAAAGTGAAATTGTTAAATAGTTCAATAAGAGTCTATATACAAGTTATTGGAATATGATATATTAGATACATTATTTCTAGGTAGCAGCCAGATGAATGTTATGGATGTTGTTTAGCAGTCTTATTGCCTGTGAGATGAAGCTGTCCCTGAGTCTGGTGGTTTGAGTCCGGATGCTGCGGTTCCGCCACCACAGCAGACAGAACAGTTTGTGGCTGGGGTGATGGGGGTCTTTTGTAATCCTGGGAGGTTTCTGCCTGACCCGCTGGGAGTAGAGGTCCTCCATGGATGGCAGCTCCGTCCTGGTGATGTTCTGTGCCGTTTTCACCACCCTCTGTAAAGCCTTTCGGCCCGTCCACACAGCGGCTTTGGAAAAAGCTTGCCGGCGAGCGTGTCTGAAGCTCGACCAACAACCAATCACATGAATCTCCCGCCCCTGACACACAAGCAGCGGTTTGATTGGCTAGAGCTTGTACTGGCATATGATTTGATTGGCTGACGCTTCCACCGAAAGCTTCAGAAGCTTCAAAAGTTGAACATTGCTCAACTTTTGCAGCCTGAAGAAGCTTCCAACGCCGCTGTGTGGACGGGCCTACGGTTGAGGGCGGTGCAGCTGCCGTACCAGGCTGTGATGCAGACAGTCAGGGTATAGACAAGAAATTATTTGAGTTGTCCATACGTCCTCTGTTGCCCTCAAGCCTATCAAACACACCACCCTGTTACTGAGCATCGGGACACCGCTGTCTGGCTAGTTTACTACCAGATAGCGAGCATATATGAACAGTTTTGGAGCTGCTCGTCCTCTTATCTGCTCTCTAATCCCCAGCACCATGTTAGCAGCCGTCCAGCTGGAGGTGGAGCGGTGGCTGTCGACCAGATCAGACAAAAGGAGTCTCCCTCTGCCCTGGGACACGTGTAATTACTCCCACAACACAAAGCTCAAGTGAGCATTGGAGTGGAGGCTACCAGGCCCGATGGGAAAATGGAAAATTCTCTTTCTTCTTATCCAACTCTCTCAGTTGTAGAGTTTTGTCTTTTCCCCACGCTGTCTCTTCAACTTTATCTCCCTTTTTTTTCTCCCGTATACACACACATAAATAATGAAGCATAACAACACAAGCTCACTCAGCGTCACATGACTCATTTGGTACACGAGTCTGCACACACACACACACATGCAAAACACAGACACAGCGCGCAGATTGCCACACAACAACAACAACAACAACAACAACAACAACAACAACAGCGCTGTTGGGAGTCCCGGAGGTTTCCCGGAGCACTATGGTTCATAAAAAGAGTCTTATGCAATCTGAGAGACTGGGAAAACAGCGCTATGCTAACAATCCCGCCCAGAGCTAGCTTACTGTTAACAGGAGTCACAGCTGGAGCCACTGTACTTCCCAACACATCTGAGACTGGAAGTTTATATGGATTCATATAAATTCAAGTGACTTCTGGAGTTTCTTTGTAATAATGATATTTTCTAATTCATAGATCATCTAATACTTTTATAAGAATATCCCAATCTCCCAAGCTTCCCCTTACTGTAGCATCTTTAGCTAGTGCAATGTGTAAGAGACTGCCAGCATTTTAACTTCAAACAAAATCGAACAATTATTATCAGATGGATGTGGAGAGGATACAGTACATTGTTGATGTGACATCAAAGATGTCTCTCTATTTTATTACAGAGTTATATCTCTTAAAAATGTGCATGCTAACCGACTAGCACATAGGTTTGCGTTCGATAGTTCGTTTTTGGGGATTAAAACCCCAGTGGCAGAAAGAAGGAGATGACTCGCTTCCTGCCTTTTTGTATTATATCTTTGCTGTACATTTTGATTGTGTGAGTAGAGGTACAATGCTACCAAAGATTCATTTAACATAGCAGCAGTTAATGTTGCAGGAATTGCCAGATTTGGATAAAAAGCTTAAATCCTAAACTCAATGATACAAATAGAAGTTTCTAACAAGCGCTCAGGGACTTATGCATTAGAGGTGGTGCTAGATGTACTGTCGGCTGACGGTGTGAACATGCCACCTGTTTTGCTAAAAAACATTCACAAGCTTGTTAAAAATGGCCAGTTTTTAGCTGTGATAACGCCGTATCAAAATAATAATGTGAAAACAAACACAACTGACCTGAGAAATTGCACCTCTCTGAAATAGAAACAGCTGGCACTGTAACTGAGAAATGAAGGTAATTAGCACAAACAACAGAATGCTGGGGTCAAAGACACACCTTGTTTGTGCACGTGAACAAACAATACATTCTCACCTTAAAAGCACACGCACAGACACACACACGCACCTTCTTCTTCTTCTAATGAAGCTCCGACACTTGCAGCACGCGAGGGAAGCCTCGTGCAGGCGAGGAGGGAATCTACAGGACGAACAGTGTGACATTTAACAGCTTAGCATGTCGTCTCTCACCGCAATAAATCACGAGGATTCGCCTGTGACTCAGAAGTTAGGAAACTTCAAAAAGGAAAATCACTTTCTTGCAAGAAGAAGTAAGAAGCTGTGCATAATAACACACTTAGCATTCAGTGACAGGACAAAGATTTGAAAAAGACGAGATGTTCTTAACTTTAAATCCGTAAATTCTTTTGTCAGCTTTAAAAATACATTGACATTGTGCAATTTTCCAAACTCACATTGGTTTCTCACAGCATCTCTGTATAGTTTTTAGATCAGGCAAGGCACGTTTATTTATATAGCACTTTTCTGTACGCGACGATTCAAAGTGCTTTACAAAACAAATTAAAAGACTTTTTAGGAATAAATACATTAAAAACACATTATACAATTTTACAACAGACATTACAAAGCAAAGATAATAAAATAATACAAATAAACACCACAGGTATACAATACATGTTTAAAAGGCATACTGTAGTTGGAATATGAGCATCTCAATTTAAAGCAGCGGTAAAGAGATATGTTTTTAGTCTCGGTTTAAAAATAGTAAGCGTTTCTGCGGACGTGCATGATTTGGGTGGTTTGTTCCAGAGTGTCGGGGCATAACAGCTAAATGCTGCCTCTCCATGTTTTGTTGTTACTCTCGGAACCGACAGCAGACCCGTCCCAGAAGACCTGAGGCACCTTGATGGCTCGTAATTATACAGGAGTTCAACAATATACTTTGGTCCTAAACCATGTAATGATTTACATCAGGGCTATTCAATTACACATTCAATTGGGCCAGATTTTATAACTACAAAATTCAGCTGGGCCAGACATTCAGCGGCCTGTAAAAAGCGGGTAATGACACATTTTAAACCAACACATATTACTGCGAAGAAAAACATGCCATTTGTATTCATTGTTCATCTAACAAAAGTGCATAAACACAACAAATTAGCATTAATTTAACAGAATCTGAGGCATCAGTGCATAAAAAAAAAAGTGCACAGTTGTAGCATTACATGTGTTCGCTTTAGAAGTAAAATATTCAGGTAATTTTTTTCGACCCAGACACATTACAAAGTGCATTTAAATACAAAAATAACTGTCAAACCCTTCAGTGCACAAACCCATAACAAGGGATAAGGGTAACTAACATGAATGAATACTACACTACACGTCTACTATGGTAAACTAGGTGCTTACTATCACCGCATGTGTGATTTGTCATCGCTGACTTTCTCAATGGGAGAAGTGACATTTTTAGTTTTGAACAAGAGCAGTGATTTTTGGCTCATAGGATGTCAATGCAATCCTAAGACATTGGTGAAGAGTGCTGTCAGTCAGGGAGCAGCGAGTGCTACTTTTGATTGAGTTCATGTGTGAAAAGCTTGACTCACATTTGTATGTTGATCCAAACATACTGAGCACACAGATCGCTACTTTCTGAACGAAGGGAACTGCCGTTTGTTGACGTCACTCCAAAACTTCGCTGGCCCGTTAGTGCGCTGCGCTTGGGGCATCCGGTTACGGATGAATGCATGTCAATAAGTTTCAGTGTACATTTCCCCTCGTCGATGGAGGGGACCACTTCCTTTGCTCTGGTGGATACGCCCCCCTCCATTGCAACAGTGGAGGGGTCTCTGACAAAGCCCATCACCTCTGTGGGCAGAGCAAGTCCATCCAATTGACCAAAGTTCTCTTTCAACCTCGCAATGAAATCTGTCATCACATCCGTGATTTGTGCCGGGGATGTGATGTGTTTGTGGAGCGTCGGAAAATGCAGCATCCGACCCGTACTCAAGTCGGTCGCGAAAAGGTCCAGCTTGACTTGGGCAATGACTCGCGCATCTGCTCCACAAGATCAATGACCGTTTTGTCTTTGTTTACACTTCAGAGTTGAGAGAGACATGTTTTAGAGTTGCTATCATAGGACCACCGTTACTAGCACCACTAGATGCACTTTCAAAAAACGTGCTGCGTTGTGGTTTGGTGGTTTCTAGCAACGCGGAGTGTTGCGTTCATGGTCTGTACTAGTGTAGGAATTTGGCCACGAGAGGCTGGGCCACTCGGGAGTTGGTTCTGGGCCGCATCTGGCCCGCGGGCCGCCATTTGAATAGGCCTGATTTACATAATAGCAATAGTACTTTAATAGTATTCACTCTCTGTCCTGAACGGCTTGTTGGAGCTCCTGCCCCCCCCCCCTCTCCCTGTGAGCCCAGTGGCCGTCTGCGAGACAGCGAGACACAGCCCGAAACACACACACACACACACACACACACACACACACACACACACACACACACACACACACACACACACACACACACACACACACACACACACACACACACACACACACACACACCCGCAGCCTGGCTGGGAGTTTGTGTGTGCAAAAAATGGAAAAAGAGAAATCTCCAGCGTTTTACTCGCTACAGGGTGCACTTTGAGGGTTTGTGACTGCAGACCGTTTACATGCAGAAAACGCTACATAACACACAAGGGGACAGGTGATAACCGGAAAAGCATATGATGGGACCTTTAACGATAGGGTTGAACAAAGCAAAAAGCGTGCACTCTCCATTATATTCACAACGCAATTATTTCTACCAATAATCTGTTTGTTTTGAAATGTATGTAGTTTTCATTTGTGCACACGGAGATTGATTTTGCTTAAACTGACTGAAACTTTAAAATAATTGCTAACATAAAGCAAAGTCCAGATGAAGAGGCAGCTGTCGATATTAAAGCAAGATAAGATAAATTATGATAATGTAATGCAAGTTCTAACTTTATTTGTTGTTATTTTCTTTGAGCCGTCTGTAATCTTCACTTTGTTTCCCCTTTGGCAAGCTTCTCCATTTCTTTCTCATTGCATGTTGGTACGCTGTGTGCATACCAACAATTGATCGAGTCCTTTATAAGAAACTATACTTCCAAAACTCTCCAGAACATCGTTTCAATATTTTAGTATTGTCTTCTTTTTCTGTCCTTTTTGCATCTGAGATGTGGGCCGTTCAGTTGTGATCAACCAGCCCGTTGGAACCTGGGGCCTAGCTTTCCACGCTTCATTGCAAAGGGGCAAAGAAAACAATTAAAGATGGAGAGCACAAAACAATGGACTCAAAGCCGACACAGGTGAATTGAACGCAGCTGGTGATTGGTGTTGTTTGCTAGACACGTTTTAAATCAGTAACACTGCCCACTTTGAGAAACAAGCCAGCAGTCTGTGGCTACAAAATAACCATTTCAATACTATGCATCATTCTCCAAAAAGGTTTTTAAAAAGAATGACATAAAGAGGCTTTTTAGGGACATTCAGGCGTGGCGGTTTGACGCCTTCGCAGTCTGCTGATCTTCGTTGTTTCACAAACACGTCACAGATTATTTTGTGGTATTTGGCTGCCGAACTAAATCATCTACACCGCTTGTGACGTAACTAGGAGTCTAGTGGACGGTTTCAGTACTACAAGTAAAACATTTTTAATTTTTGTATTAAAGGTGGGGTAGGTAAGTTTGAGAAACCGGCTCGAGATCGCTAGAATTTGAAAATACACGAGCGGAGAAAATCTGCCACTTCCTTATAGAGCCCCGCCTCCAACACACACGAACGCACAAATGACCAATGAGGGCACGAGATAAATTTGTGCCCCGATGGAAGGCTGACAGGCAGGTAGGCCATCCGATTGGTTGTACTTTTTACAGTATTACGGCTTCTACAGATGACGTTTTCTTATGGATTTTTTGTCAAAGCACTTCAGATATTCATTGCTATCGGGATGTTAAGAGCATTCCATGGAATAA